>NW_025534624.1:102500-173135 GCF_020615455.1 Coregonus clupeaformis | reverse complement strand
AGCACCCGATGTCACAAGAAGGCGAAAAATATTATCAAGGACATCATCCACCCGAGCCACTGCCTGTTCACCCGCTATCATCCAGAAGGCGAGGTCAGTACAGGTGCATCAAAGCTGGGACCGAGAGACTGAAAAACAGCTTCCATCTCAAGGCCATCAGACTGTTAAATAGCCATCACTAGCACATTAGAGGCTGCTGCTGCCTATTTGAAATCACTGGCCACTTTAAGAAATGGAACACTAGTCACTTTAATAATGTTTCCATATCTTGCACTACTCATCTCATATGTATATACTGTATTCTATACTATTCTACTGTATCTTAGTCCATGCCGCTCTGTCATTGCTCTTCCATATACAGTGCTGTGAAAAAGTATTTGCCCCCTTTCTAATTTTCTCTACTTTTGCATATTTGTGATACTGAATGTTATCAGATCTTCAACCAAAACCTAATATTAGATAAAGGAACATAAGTGAACAAATAACACAACAATTACATATTTATTTCATAAACAAAGTTATGCAACACCCAATTCCCCTGTGTGAAAAGTAATTGCCCCCTTACACTCAATAACTGGTTGTGCCACCTTTAGCTGCAATGCCTTAGACCACTGCGCCAGACTTGACTGGTCCTGTATATCTATATAGATCTATATCGTTTTGCCTGTATTGGCCTTTAACATCAATTAGCTCTACATTCCATTATCAGAACATGAAGAAAACCTTCCATAAAAACCACAAGAAAACTTTAGTAACGTTCAAAGAACGTTCTAGGAATGTTATTTAAAAAACTGATACTTTCCGTTCTCAGCGTCAACAAAACTCTCTCTCTCTCCTCTATCTTGTTAAGTGTGTTCCAGGTAGGTGTGTTTGGCCACGCCCACTCACTGGCCACAGCTGATCTTAATAGTGTTTGAATCAACAGCTTTGTATGATAAGAAAATATGGCATGCTAGATCCATCCTGGTGGCGCAGTGGACTAATTCCAGGGCTAGAGAACAGAAGATCATAGGTTCAAATCTCACTGACGCCGTGTCACAATAAATAAATAAAAAATGAACTGTTTGCATGATTAATGCCTAAGCAAATCAATGTCCATGGTCCTACTTTATCAGTGCTTGGAGTTCAAAACAGTTAACCCGAAATAAGCTAGCAGTGTTATTGAAACGTATGGCTTTGTTCCCACAACCAATGTGAAACCAAAAACATACATTCCCACAACTTCCCGAATGTGCTAGCTGGGTTGTTAGACTGCAGTAGACAGACTTTCAGGTGTGACTGGTTTTTATCATGATGCCTGACTGGTCATCTCTTCCTCATGATGCCTGACTGTTCACATCTCTTCCTCATTGCTCTCTGAAGCTGACGTTGCAATACAACGCAGTTGCTTCTCGATTGCTTTGTGAAACATCCCCCTGCAACTCATCTGCAACTTGGTTGCATCCAGTTGAAACTGTCCAACTGTATGTCCTGCGGGAACCGTGATCAAGGTTGACAGAAGAGACATTAGCCAAACGGGAGCTATATCATTAAATATTGGCATCATAGCTAGTCATGGTTTAAGTACATGGTTGGGCAGACAATAAATGTCATTTTAGAAGTGAACCCAGACCTCTCTCTGTCCACTAGCTTGGTGGGTTAGGGTTAGGGTTAGGGTTAACCCAGACCTCTCTCTGTCCACTAGCTTGGTTAGCTCCTTACTTGAGTAGTGCAGGTCTGTCGGGGGAGGCGGTCTGGGTTAGGGGCGTGGCCTGCAGGATGGGTGTGTCCACTGCTCTCCTGACTGACAGCTGGGGCTGGAAGTAGTAGGAGCAGGACGGGAAGCCCTACACACACAATACACACACATTATAAACACACACACACACACACACACACACACAAACTCCTCACCTTGTGTTCGATGCGTCCATCGTCTTGGGGCAGGTGAGCCGCCAGGTACCAGTCTCCGGGGGCGGGGTTAGAGAGGTTAAAGGTCATGTTGCTTTGTGATGATGTCACAGGAAGGATGAGTGAGAGGACTGATGTTGTCACCGTGTTGTTAGGAAACACCCGTCCTACTGGGTCGATGACTGGAGGAGCTCCCCAACTCATGGAACTGGAGGGAGGGATGGATAGAAGAGGGATGGAGGGAGGGAGGGAGGAGGGAGGGAGGAGGGAGGGAGGGAGGGGGAGGGGGTTGGGAGGGGAGGGAGGGATATAAGAGGGAGGGAGGGAGGGATAGATGAGGGAGGGAGAAGGAAGAGAGGGATGGAGAGGTGGAGGGTTAGATAGAGAACACTGAGTAGAAACATGTTATTGCAGGTAGAGACAGGCTGTGATGTGTTGCCCCCCAAGACAGAGAGAGGTAATAACAGAACTGCTGATTCTATTAGTGCCACTAGCCACATCTCTAGACCAAGTTCACAGAGTTGTCATCGTTGAGCAATGAGCAGCACTGAGCTTTAGTGCCTGATTGTCCACTCAACACTGCAAACAACAGAAAGGAAGCATTATTGTCATAGACTTACATGGTGACGTTGTGTGTTCCACAGTGGAAACCGCTGCCCCTGGTTACAGTGAACAGCCAGCGGGCGGCGACGGTGTCGTCCGGGATACGGAACATGGTCAGCCTGATGTTGCCATACCAACCGTATCTAGACAGCTTCTGGGCCGGCTTGGAAGACAACTCCTGAACTAACGCCAGCTCACCACCTGGAGGGACACACATATTAAACGCGTAAATCATAGTCCACAGACGCTGAGACGTGATAGTTACGCGGCTCTGAGACCACCGTCCGCGGGGGACGCACAGCTCACACTGGCTAGCTTCCTAACAACACAACTGGCTAAGCTAACGTTAGCTAACCGAGCAACGCTAGCTAAGCTCGGGGATATGTTGTCGTGACTTACCATCGCCGAAAGCGGTAGCTATGAAAGACAACACCAGCAAACTTGGCAGTATGTGAATTTCCATTTTGTTTTTTTCACAAAACGCGTTTATTTTCCTCCAAACCATCACATGTCATATCGGGCTAGCAGCTCCCGAGTTGACCGGCGTCTCTTGGTTGTAAAGTAAACAAGCCCCCACAAAGCCCTGCGCGGTTCCAGGAAGTCCAGGGAGGTTTCTGTTCCAAATCAACAACAACATAGATGGCATCGCCTCTTCCTCTCTGACAAAAGCTAAATAAAACAATATTATAAAATGTACAATCATCACACTTCTTAATATTAATTAAATGGGTTGTGGTCAGTAAACCAATGGAATATGGTGTTAGGTAATTGCGTAGCTACTGTTAATAATACAAATCTACTAGCAATACAAAATTACAAGTGCATAACTAATGGTCATTTTCCATGAAGAAACATTTTTGAAAAGTATTGGTATCATTATTTTGTTGCAATGTTTTCATAAACCATGCACAATATTTGATTGGCAATTTTTTTTTAAAGCCTCATGTTGATGTTGGTCACATTACCGCTAACTAATGTGAGTTTGTCATGCTGTGCACACTGTGCAGTTCCAACATAATCCAAAGGGAGCAGCCTAGATCACAAATTAATGTTTTGCATGAAATAATGTTCTGGTTACGTGCAATATAGCAGGATTGGGCAGGCTGCCATCCTTTTGTTGGAACTGCGTAAACTCACATTAGCAGTAGGCTTGTATTATAACTGTAGAGTGGGGGACACAGAGCTACTTTCCTGTTGAGGGCAGCTTCAAGCTACTTTCCTGTTGAGGCAGCTTCAAGCTGCTTTCCTGTTGAGGGCAGCTTGAAGCTGCTTTCCTGTTGAGGGTAGCTTCAAGCTGCTTTCCTGTTGAGGTAGCTTCAAGCTACCTTCCTGTTGAGGGCAGCTTCAAGCTGCTTTCCTGTTGAGGGGTAGCTTCAAGCTACCTTCCTGTTGAGGGTAGCTTCAAGCTACTTTCCTGTTGAGGGTAGCTTCAAGCTATATTGCCTATTTGTCAGCTGTGCAAACCTGTCTATGACTTCACTCTTTCCCAAAGCGTGTTAGTATATCTTTGTCAATTGTCATGACAGCCAGGTGATGCATTCTATCTTGGTTCATTGTGCTCCTAAACCAGGTATGTAGACGTCTTAAAGCACTGAAAGACCTCTCACAGCTGCAGCTGCTAACTGGGATGGTCTGAAAGACCTCTCACAGCTGCAGCTGCTAACCGGGATGGTCAGCGCGACCTGTATGATTGCCTTCAGTGATGGGAACATATCAGGGGTCTAACAGTTTATACACACAGGACATGTCAGAAGTGGCATCTTTCTTTTTTAGAGGTAATATTTAGCAACAACTACTTCCTCTGGCTTGAGAGGAATATGATACATGTCTTCGTCTGACAACACGTTTTGTGAGGTACAGTGCCTTGCAAAAGTATTCATCCCTCTTGGCGTTTTCCTATTTTGTTGCATTACAACCTGTAATTTAAATTGATTTTTATTTGGATTTCATGTAATGGACACACAAAAATAGTCCAAATCGGTGAAGTGAAATGAAAAAATAACTAGTTTCAAAAAATTCTAAAAAATAAATAACGGAAAAGTGGTGCGTACATATGTATTCACCCCCTTTTGCTATAGCCCCTAAATAAGATCTGGTGCAACCAATTGCCTTCAGAAGTGACATAATTAGTTAAATAAGTATGAAGAAAAAAATAAAATAAAATGTATGCACTGGATAAGAGCTTCTGCTAAATGACAAAAAATGTAAATGTAAAATGTAAATAAAGTCCACCTGTGTGGAATCTAAGTGTCACATGATCTGTCACATTATCTCAGTATATATACACCAGTTCTGAAAGGCCCCAGAGTCTGCAACACCACTAAGGAAGGGGCACCACCAAGCAAGCGGCACCATGAAGACCAAGGAGCTCTCCAAACAGGTCAGGGACAAAGTTGTGGAGAAGTACAGATCAGCGTTGGGCTATAAAAAAATATCAGAAACTGAACATCCCACGGAGCACCATTAAATCAATTATTAAAAAATGCAAAGAATATGGCACCACAACAAACCTGCCAAGAGAGGGCCGCCCACCAAAACTCACGGAGCAGGCAAGGAGGCATTAATCAGAGACGCAACAAAGACACCAAAGATAACCCTGAAGGAGCTGCAAAGCTCCACAGCGGAGATTGGATTATCTGTCCATAGGACCACTTTACGCCGTACACACCACAGAGCTGGGCTTTACGGAAGAGTGTCCAGAAAAAAGTTGAGCTTTTTGGCCGTCAAGGAAAGCGTTATGTCTGGCGCAAACCCAACACCTCTCATCACCCCAAGAACACCATCCCCACAGTGAAGCATGGTGGTGGCATCATCATGCTGTGGGCATGTTTTTCATCGGCAGGGACTGGGAAACTGGTCAGAATTGAAGGAATGATGGATGACGCTAAATACAGGGGAAATTATTGAGGGAAACCTCTTTCAGTCTTCCAGAGATTTGAGACTGGGACGGAAGTTCACCTTCCAGCAGGACAATGACCCTAAGCATACTGCTAAAGCAACACTTGAGTGGTTTAAGGGGAAACATTTAAATGTCTTGGAATGGCCAAGTCAAAGCCCAGACCTCAATCCAATTGAAAATCTGTGGTATGACTTAAAGATTGCTGTACAACAGCGGAACCCATCCAACTTGAAGGAGCTGGAGCAGTTTTGCCTTGAAGAATGGGCAAAAAATCCCAGTAGCTAAGATGTGCCAAGCTTTTAGAGACATACCCCAAGAGACTTGCAGCTGTAATTGTTGCAAAAGGTGGCTCTACAAAGTATTGACTTTGGGGGTGAATAGTTATGCACGCTCAAGTTCTATTTTTTGTGTTATTTCTTGTTTGTTTCACCCCAAAAATATTTTGCATCTTCAAAGTGGTAGGCATGTTGTGTAAATCAAATGATACAAACCCATAAAAAAATCCATTTTAATTCCAGGTTGTAATGCAACAAAATAGGAAAAACGCCAAGGGGGGTGATTACTTTCTGTAGGGCTACAGGCTTGGATGCCTCCTAGCAGGTCAGCTCCAACTGATGAAAACCCAAGATCTAGCAGGTCAGCTCCAACTGATGAAAACCCAAGATCTAGCAGGTCAGCTCCAACTGATGAAAACCCAAGATCTAGCAGGTCAGCTCCAACTGATGAAAACCCAAAGATCTAGCTCAGCAAGCATTCTGTCTAGGCAAGGGAAATGTAGTTTGCGTTGAAGATTCTATTCACTAGTGCTGTTGCTGACCTGAGAACGTGCACCACATGCAGACTCGATAACTAAACCGTCCATGCGTTTTTGTTTCCTTTGCCCTCCAGCAGGAGCTGGCTCTGGGATTTCATTGATTTCACAGAAGGACTTTGTTCTCTCGTACAACTCTGTGGCCATCTCATCTCTGCGCTTGCTTTTCAAACCATCACACATGGCTTCCTTGTAGTTGACTGCATGGGCTAAGTCAACCGTTTCCCTTTTGGAGGAACTTGTGGAGTCCCTCAGTTGAGTCCAGAAGGCTTTTGAACATCGGAAGGAGATAGACAGTTGAGTCCAGAAGGCTTCTGAACATCGGAAGGAGATAGACAGTTGAGTCCAGAAGGCTTTTGAACATCGGAAGGAGATAGACAGTTGAGTCCAGAAGGCTTTTGAACATCGGAAGGAGATAGACAGTTGAGTCCAGAAGGCTTTTGAACATCAGAAGGAGATAGACAGTTGAGTCCAGAAGGCTTTTGAACATCGGAAGGAGATAGACAGTTGAGTCCAGAAGGCTTCTGAACATCAGAAGGAGATAGACAGTTGAGTCCAGAAGGCTTCTGAACATCGGAAGGAGATAGACAGTTGAGAACTTTGACAGTTTTGCCAATAGACCCACCTCTATGGCACTATTAACAGTGGCCAGGCACTGAAGTAGAGCAGGAAAGTTCTCCAACACTGCGTTGACAGACCGCAACTGGCATGCCCAGCGGGTGTTGGATAACTGAACAAGTTCAGCTTTCTGCAGACCCAGTTGTTTCTGTACTTTTTCAAATTTCTGATGGTTAACAAGACTTCCACTAAAGAAAGAATACACGCTCTCCAACATGTCAAATCATTAATTAGCTTCTGGAATTGCTTTGCAGGTGTGGCACAACACCACATTTTATTCATGAGCGTAACAGTTGACGTAAATTGCTTCGGATGTTTCTCACGGAAATGGGCCTGAACCCCACCAACTGCCCCACTCATCACTGAAGCACCATCATAAGTCTGCGCCACATATTTGAGGCTTTGAATATCATTTGATGTTAAGAATTGCTCAATTGAATCTGTTATTGACTTTGCATCAAAACCACTTAGCTTGTTAATGTACCGAACACAGACTGCCAGCTGTTCAGTTTGAGTCATATACCGAACACAGACTGCCAGCTGTTCAGTTTGAGTCATATACCGAACACAGACTGCCAGCTGTTCAGTTTGAGTCATATACCAACACAGACTGCCAGCTGTTCAGTTTGAGTCATATACCGAACACAGACTGCCAGCTGTTCAGTTTGAGTCATATACCGAACACAGACTGCCAGCTGTTCAGTTTGGAGTCATGTACCGAACACAGACTGCCAGCTGTTCAGTTTGAGTCATATACCCGAACACAGACTGCCAGCTGTTCAGTTTGAGTCATATACCGAACACAGACTGCCAGCTGTTCAGTTTGAGTCATATACCGAACACAGACTGCCAGCTTTTCAGTTTGAGTCATATACCGAACACAGACTGCCAGGCTTCATCTGCCATTACTGCAAATATTTTAGATTCCTACATTTCCATGACAATTGTTGCTGTTATTTCTTCTGCGCAGCACTCAGTCAAGAGGTAGGTGCTGTGGGGTGGTGGATTGTAGGACTGAAGAAAAGTTTCAAATTATTTGAGGAATTTCATAACCTCAAGGAAATTACCTAAATTTCTACTTGTTTCTGCTACTTGTTTCTGCTACTTGTTTCTGCTACTTGTTTCTGCTACTTGTTTCTGCTACTTGTTTCTGCTACCTGTTTCTGCTACCTGTTTCTGCTACTTGTTTCTGCTACTTGTTTCTGCTACCTGTTTCTGCTACCTGTTTCTGCTACTTGTTTCTGCTACTTGTTTCTGCTACTTGTTTCTGCTACTTGTTTTCTGCTACTTGTTTCTGCTACTTGTTTCTGCTTCGTCATTACCACAGAAGGAGATGACTGCTACCAGTCACCTAACATATTCTCTTCTCTCTGTTATTTCATTGACATTTGCGACTTGTAACTGTTCTGCTATGTTTCCATGTGTAGTGCAGGCAGTGTAGCGTTGCCATGAAAGCACATTCTTTTTGTGCGAGGATGTGCCCTTGTGTTCACGAAAAGTGTCCAGAGCTCTCTTCCAATTTTGTCATCTGGTGGTTATCAAACAATCTCTCCTTCTGTTCCCAAATTGCAGACAGGCAAAGCAAAATGCAGCATTTCTGCTAACAGAATATTCCAGCCAATGACAAGTTTGGAACCAACTTGATTGGAAAGCTCTTTTCTGCTATCCAAATTGGTGGACTTGACTTGGACCAGTTTCCTTAACACCCAAATCATCTGGCCCTTGCGGCTTTGGTTCTTGCTGTCTGACCGGTTCTGTGTTCTCTCTCTCCCTCTCTGTTCTTCTGAACGCCTCCTCTGTCTGTTAGTGTCGGCCTCTCCTCTCTCTCTATGATCTCCTGTGTTCTCCTCGCTCTGTCCTGTCTGCTCCCCTCTCTCTCTGTTCTCCTGTCCCCTCCCCTCTCTCTCTCTGTTCTCCTGTCCCCTCCCCCTCTCTCTCTCTGTTCTCCTGTCCCCTCCCCTCTCTCTCTCTCTCTGTTATCCTGTCCCCCTCCCCTCTCTCTCTCTGTTCTCCTATCCCTCCCCCCTCTCTCTCTCTGTTCTCCTGTCCCCTCCCCTCTCTCTCTCTGTTCTCCTATCCCCCCTCTCTCTCTCTGTTCTCCTGTCCCTCCCCCCTCTCTCTCTCTGTTCTCCTGTCCCCTCCCCCTCTCTCTCTGTTCTCCTGCTCCCCTCCCCTCTCTCTCTCTCTGTTCTCCTGTCCCCTCCCCTCTCTCTCTCTCTGTTATCCTGTCCCCTCCCCTCTCTCTCTCTGTTCTCCTATCCCTCCCCCCTCTCTCTCTCTGTCTCCTGTCCCCCTCCCCTCTCTCTCTCTGTTCTCCTATCCCCCCTCTCTCTCTCTGTTCTCCTGTCCCTCCCCCTCTCTCTCTCTGTTCTCCTGTCCCCTCCCCTCTCTCTCTCTGTTCTCCTGTCCCCTCCCCTCTCTCTCTCTGTTCTCCTGTCCCCTCCCTCTCTCTCTCTGCTCTCCTATCCCTCCCCCCTCTCTCTCTCTGTTCTCCTGTCCCCTCCCCTCTCTCTCTCTGCTCTCCTATCCCCCCCTCTCTCTCTCTGTTCTCCTGTCCCCTCCCCTCTCTCTCTCTGTTCTCCTGTCCCCTCCCCTCTCTCTCTCTGTTCTCCTGTCCCCACCCCCCCTCTCTCTGTTCTCCTGTCCCCTCTCTCTCTGTTCTCCTGTCCCCTCCCCCTCTCTCTCTCTGTTCTCCTGTCCCCTCCCCTCTCTCTCTCTCTGTTCTCCTGTCCCCTCCCCCCTCTCTCTCTCTGTTCTCCTGTCCCCTCCCCTCTCTCTCTCTGTTCTCCTGTCCCCTCCCCTCTCTCTCTCTCTGTTCTCCTGTCCCCTCCCCTTCTCTCTCTCTGTTCTCCTGTCCCCTCCCCCTTCTCTCTCTCTGTTCTCCTGTCCCCTCCCCCTCTCTCTCTCTGTTCTCCTGTCCCCTCCCCTCTCTCTCTCTGTTCTCCTGTCCCCTCCCCTTCTCTCTCTCTGTTCTCCTGTCCCCTCCCCTTCTCTCTCTCTGTTCTCCTGTCCCCTCCCCCTCTCTCTCTCTGTTCTCCTGTCCCCTCCCCTCTCTCTCTCTGCTCTCCTATCCCCCCTCTCTCTCTCTCTCTGTTCTCCTGTCCCCTCCCCCTCTCTCTCTGTTCTCCTGTCCCCTCCCCTCTCTCTCTCTGTTCTCCTGTCCCTCCCCCTCTCTCTCTCTGTTCTCCTGTCCCCTCCCCTCTCTCTCTCTCGTTCTCCTATCCCTCCCCCCTCTCTCTCTCTGTTCTCCTGTCCCCCTCCCCTCCTCTCTCTGTTCTCCTATCCCCTCCCCCCTCTCTCTCTCTGTTCTCCCTGTCCCTTCCCTCTCTCTCTCTGTTCTCCTGTCCCCCTCCCTTCTCTCTCTCTGTTCTCCTGTCCCCTCCCCCTTCTCTCTCTCTGTTCTCCTGTCCCCTCCCCTTCTCTCTCTCTGTTCTCCTGTCCCCTCCCCTCTCTCTCTCTGTTCTCCTGTCCCCTCCCCTTCTCTCTCTCTGTTCTCCTGTCCCCTCCCCCTCTCTCTCTCTGTTCTCCTGTCCCCCTCCCCCTCTCTCTCTCTGTTCTCCTGTCCCCTCCCCTCTCTCTCTGTTCTCCTGTCCCCTCCCCTCTCTCTCTCTGTTCTCCTATCCCTCCCCCTCTCTCTCTCTGTTCTCCTGTCCCCCCTCTCTCTGTTCTCCTGTCCCCTCCCCCTCTCTCTCTCTGTTCTCCTGTCTCCTCCCCCTCTCTCTCTGTTCTCCTGTCCCCCTCTCTCTGTTCTCCTATCCCTCCCCCCTCTCTCTCTCTGTTCTCCTGTCCCCCTCTCTCTGTTCTCCTGTCCCCTCCCCTCTCTCTCTCTGTTCTCTCTTATCCCTCCCCCTCTCTCTCTCTGTTCTCCTGTCCCCCCCCTCTCTGTTCTCCTGTCCCCCTCCCCCCTCTCTCTCTCTGTTCTCCTGTCCCCTCCCCCTCTCTCTCTCTCTGTTCTCCTATCCCTCCCCCCTCTCTCTCTCTGTTCTCCTGTCCCCCCCTCTCTCTCTCTCTGTTCCCCTGCCCCTCTCTCTCTCTCTGTTCTCCTGTCCCCTCCCCTCTCTCTCTCTGTTCTCTTATCCCTCCCCCCTCTCTCTCTCTGTTCTCCTGTCCCCCCTCTCTGTTCTCCTGTCCCCCTCCCCCTCTCTCTCTCTGTTCTCCTGTCCCCTCCCCCCCTCTCTCTCTGTTCTCCTATCCCTCCCCCTCTCTCTCTCTGTTCTCCTGTCCCCTCCCCCTCTCTCTCTCTGTTCTCCTGTCCCCCTCCCCCTCTCTCTCTCTGTTCTCCTGTCCCCCCCCTCTCTGTTCTCCTGTCCCCCCCCCCTCTCTTTTCTCTGTCCCCTCCCCCCTCTCTCTCTCTGTTCTCCTATCCCTCCCCCTCTCTCTCTCTGTTCTCCTGTCCCCTCCCCCTCTCTCTCTCTGTTCTCCTGTCCCCTCCCCCCTCTCTCTCTCTCTGTTCTCCTGTCCCCCCCTCTCTGTTCTCCTGTCCCCTCCCCCTCTCTCTGTTCTCCTGTCCCCCCCTCTCTGTTCTCCTGTCCCCTCCCCCTCTCTCTCTCTGTTCTCCTGTCCCCCCCTCTCTGTTCTCCTGTCCCCTCCCCCTCTCTCTCTCTGTTCTCCTGTCCCCCCCTCTCTGTTCTCTGTCCCCTCCCCCTCTCTCTCTCTGTTCTCCTGTCCCCTCCCCCCTCTCTCTCTCTGTTCTCCTATCCCTCCCCCCCTCTCTCTCTCTGTTCTCTTGTCCCCTCCCCTCTCTCTCTCTGTTCTCCTGCTCCCCTCCCCCCTCTCTCTCTGTTCTCCTGTCCCCCTCCCCCCTCTCTCTCTCTGTTCTCCTGTCCCCTCCCCCTCTCTCTCTCTGTTCTCCTGTCCCTCCCCTCTCTCTCTCTGTTCTCCTGTCCCCTCCCCCCTCTCTCTCTCTGTTCTCCTGTCCCCTCCCCCTCTCTCTCTGTTCTCCTGTCCCCTCTCTCTCTCTCTGTTCTCCTGTCCCCTCCCCTCTCTCTCTCTCTGTTCTCCTGTCCCCTCCCCTCTCTCTCTCTGTTCTCTTATCCCCTCCCCCCTCTCTCTCTCTGTTCTCCTGTCCCCTCCCCTCTCTCTCTCTGTTCTCCTGTCCCCTCTCCCCTCTCTCTCTCGTTCTCCTGTCCCCTCCCCCTCTCTCTCTCTGTTCTCCTGTCCCCTCCCCCTCTCTCTCTCTGTTCTCCTGTCCCCCTCCCCTCTCTCTCTCTCTGTTCTCCTGTCCCCTCCCCTTCTCTCTCTCTGTTCTCCTGTCCCTCCCCTCTCTCTCTCTGTTCTCTTATCCCTCCCCCTTCTCTCTCTCTGTTCTCCTGTCCCCTCCCCTCTCTCTCTCTCTGTTCTCCTGTCCCTCTCTCTCTCTCTCTCTCTGTTCTCCTGTCCCCTCCCCCCTCTCTCTCTCTGTTCTCCTGTCCCCTCCCCTCTCTCTCTCTGTTCTCTTATCCCTCCCCCTCTCTCTCTCTGTTCTCCTGTCCCCCCCCTCTCTGTTCTCCTGTCCCCTCCCCCCTCTCTCTCTCTGTTCTCCTGTCCCCTCCCCCTCTCTCTCTCTCTGTTCTCCTATCCCTCCCCCCTCTCTCTCTCTGTTCTCCTGTCCCCTCCCCCCCTCTCTCTCTCTGTTCTCCTGTCCCCTCCCCTCTCTCTCTCTCTGTTCTCCTGTCCCCCTCCCCCTCTCTCTCTCTGTTCTCCTGTCCCCTCCCCTTCTCTCTCTGTTCTCCTGTCTCCTCCCCCTCTCTCTCTCTCTGTTCTCCTGTCCCCTCTCTCTCTCATGTTCTCCTGTCCCCTCCCCTCTCTCTGTTCTCCTGTCCCCTCCCCTCTCTCTGTTCCTTCCTGTCCCCCTCCCCCCTCTCTCTCTCTGTTCTCCTGTCCCCTCCCCTCTCTCTCTCTGTTCTCCTGTCCCCTCTCTCTCTATGTTCTCCCCTCCCCTCCCCTCTCTCTCTCTCTGTTCTCCTGCATGCTCCTGTCTGTCCTTTGTGGGCATCTGTCTCTCTATGTATATGCAGAATAATATCAGTGAATTTGCAATTGTATTGTAAACACACACAATCTATTCACTTACTCCTGCAAATAGAACAACAGTCTCTGTTTGCTGAGCTGCATCTCTCTTCCTCTTTCTCAAGAAGAAATTCTGTATGTTTATCTTCTATAAGTTGGAAAAACAATGTTAACTCAGCTATCCAGCTTTGTTTTTTCAACAGATAAGTTGGGCTAGCGTTACCAAAAGTAGCTAACGTCATGTTATCCATTGTCACACCTCAAGTTAGCTAGCTACTGTAGCTAGCTAGCTTTATTAGCAAGTTTTAGCATATTTGGACAGTAATTGATTAGACAGTAATTGGTAAGTTAGTGATGATTTTTGGGTGGTGAACAGAGGTCCAGCAGTTGGATTCAGTGTCCAGATAGATAATCAATTACTGTCAAAACCCTGCTCATAACATTTGCCATCTAGCTAATGTTAGCAGCACTTTATCTAGACAAGCTAGCTTAACGTTATCTGTCAGTGCAACTTTTGAGTCGACAACATGTTGGAAATGTAAGTTACTTGAATCTGGCTTACTGTGAGGTCAATAACTTTGAATTACCTCATCATGGACTAACAAAATTAACTATAGTAGTAACAAGCTAACACATTTTACCTCAGGTTCTCCTTCTCATCTTTGCGCTCTCTCCCTCAGAGAAGGAACAGTCGCCGGCGCACGCCAAAATAGAATTTCTTTGGACGAATTAAAAAGGACTTTGGAAACAACTTTGACTCCGCCTCCTAAAGTACCACCATTCACAGAAATGCTGGTTTTAGGCAACAGTGGCAGGGCAGGCCGGGGCTCATGATTGGAGGATTCATTGCAGTGTGTAATGCAGTGCAGCCTAGTTTGTTTTACACTATCCCAGCAGGGCAAAATAACTTGGGGCCAAAATAATTCGAGGCTAAAGCCCGGGCCTGATGACCTCAATGATCAGGATCAAATCCTCTGTTCTCCTCGAGCTCATTAATGATAGAATGTTCATATTTGAAGATGGCAGAAAGGCCAGTCTCTTTGGCACCTGACATGGGGTGTTTCTCAAAATGCTCTGAGCACGGGAGGGTCGGAGAATGAGTCCAAATCAACGTATGCGAAACGGAGTTCTCGAATGTGTACATATTTTGAAGCATGCATCGGTGCAAGCTTCAACGGAAAGTATGCAAAGAAATATCAAGTATTAATATCATTAGTAGTATTACTAATAGTAATCATTATTAGTATCAATATTACCAAGTAAATACTATGCACATTTTCTTGAGATCAATGACGGCCATTCTTTGAGCTGAATCGAGAGAAAATACACTCCGACTTAGGAATTAAATGTGTCTGCCTGACTACAGTATCTTATCTTTGCTACGTTAATAAATACATGCTGTGTGAATTTTGGCCTTTTGTGCACCTGCCTACAATACCCACTGTAGTGTGCGTAGGTCGTAAGCCCATAGTAAGTCAATAGAGCTAACTGGCTAGCTACTACCATTAGCTAGCTACCCACGAATAATTGACATCAACCTTGGAAAACAGTTTTAGGTCATTTTGACCTGTTCTACTATCTGGTTAGCTACATTATTATGATTCCCATATACAGTTGAAGTCGGAAGTTTACACACACCTTAGCCAAATAGATTTAAACTCAGTTTTTCACAATTCCTGACATTTAATCCTAGTAAAAATTCCTGTCTTAGGGTCAGTTAGGATCACCACTTTATTTTAAGAATGTGAAATGTCAGAATAATAGTAGAGAGAATGATTTATTTCAGCTTTTATTTCTTTCATCACATTCCCATTGGGTCAGAAGTTTACATACACTCAATTAGTATTTGGTAGCATTGCCTTTAAATTGTTTAACTTGGGTCAAACATTTCGGGTAGCCTTCCACAAGCTTCCCACAATAAATTGGGTGAATTTTGGCCCATTCCTCCTGAGAGAACTGGTGTAACTGAGTCAGGTTTGTAGGCCTCCTTGCTCGCACACGCTTTTTCAGTTCTGCCCACACATTTTCTATAGGGTTGAGGTCAGGGCTTTATGATGCCACTCCAATACCTTGACTTTGTTGTCCTTAAGCCATTTTGCCACAACTTTGGAAATATGCTTGGGGTCATTGGGGTCATTTGGACCCATTTGCGACCAAGCTTTAACTTTCTGACTTATGTCTTGAGATGTTGCTTCAATATATCCACATTATTTTCCTTCCTCATGATGCCATCTATTTTGTGAAGTGCACCAGTCCCTCCTGCAGCAAAAGCACCCCCACAGCATGATGCTGCCACCCCGTGCTTCAGGTTGGGATGTGTTCTTCAGCTTGCAAGCAACCCCCTTTTTTCCTCCAAACATAACGGTGGTCATTATGGCCAAACAGTTCTATTTTTGTTTCATCAGAGACCAGAGGACAGTTCTCCAAAAAGTACGATCTTTGTCCCCTTGTGCTGTTGCAAACCGTAGTCTGGCTTTTTATGGCGGTTTTGGAGCAGTGGCTTCTTCCTTGCGGAGCAGCCTTTCAGGTTATGTCGATATAGGACTCGTTTTACTGTGGATATAGATACTTTTGTACCTGTTTCCTCCAGCATCTTCACAAGGTCATTTGCTGTTGTTCTGGTATTGATTTGCACTTTTCGCACCAAAGTACGTTAATCTCTAGGAGACAGAACGCGTCTCCTTCCTGAGCGGTATGACGGCTGCGTGGTCCCATGGTGTTTGTACTTGAGGATGAACCAGAATTGTGGAGGTCTACAATTATTTTTCTGAGGTCTTGGCTGATTTATTTTGATTTTCCCATGATGTCAAGCAAAGAGGCAATGAGTTTGAAGGTAGACCTTGAAATACATCCACAGGTACACCTCCAATTGACTCAAATTATGTCAATTAGCCTATCAGAAGCTTCTAAAATAAAGCCATGACATCATTTAAAGGCACAGTCAACTTAGTGTATGTAAACTTCTGACCCACTGGAATTGTGATACAGTGAATTATAAGTGAAATAATCTGTCTGTAAACAATTGTTGAAAAAATTACTTGTGTCATGCACAAAGTAGATGTCCTAACCGACTTGCCAAAACGATAGTTTGTTAACAATAAATATGTGGAGTGGTTGAAAAAAGAGTTTTAATGACTCCAACCTAAGTGTATGTAAACTTCCGACTTCAACTGTATCAAGCTGATAGTTCTGAAGTAAAACGTTTGCTTTGTGTATATCTTGTTTCGTCTCTATCGCCATTGTCTGGCTAGAAGAAGGAAGGTTCAGTGAATGGGTACAGTAAGTCCACAGTAAGTCAATAGGGCTAACTGGCTAGTTAGCTAGCCATGAAGAATTGACATCTACCTTCCATAACATTAGTTTTAGGTAATTTATACCTGTTTACGATTCCCATATATCGAGCTGATAATTATGAGGTGAAACGTTTTCTTTGTGTATATCTTGTTTCGTCTCTATTGTTGCCGTTGTCCTGGCTGGAATAAGGTTCAGTGATTGGGGAGATGGAGCGTGAGGTAATACAGTAGGGGGAGTGGCCAGTGCTTCTCAGATGAAACGTTTCCATGGAGGACAGGGAGTGGGTTAGCTAAACAGGTAGTATGCATAATGAGAAACCCCCATGGAGGACAGGGAGTGGATTAGCTAAACAGGTAGTATGCATAATGAGAAACCCCCATGGAGGACAGGGAGTGGGTTAGGGTTAACAGGTAGTATGCATAATGAGAAACCCCCATGGAGGACAGGGAGTGGATTAGCTAAACAGGTAGTATGCATAATGAGAAACCCCCATGGAGGACAGGGAGTGGATTAGGGTTAACAGGTAGTATGCATAATGAGAAACCCCCATGGAGGACAGGGAGTGGATTAGGGTTAACAGGTAGTATGCATAATGAGAAACCCCCCATGGAGGACAGGGAGTGGATTAGGGGTTAACAGGTAGTATGCATAATGAGAAACCCCCATGGAGGACAGGGAGTGGATTAGGGTTAACAGGTAGTATGCATAATGAGAAACCCCCATGGAGGACAGGGAGTGGGTTAGCTAAACAGGTAGTATGCATAATGAGAAACCCCCATGGAGGACAGGGAGTGGGTTAGCTAAACAGGTAGTATGCATAATGAGAAACCCCCATGGAGGACAGGGAGTGGATTAGGGGTTAACAGGTAGTATGCATAATGAGAAACCCCCATGGAGGACAGGGAGTGGGTTGCTAAACAGGTAGTATGCATAATGAGAAACCCCCATGGAGGACAGGGAGTGGATTAGCTAAACAGGTAGTATGCATAATGAGAAACCCCCATGGAGGACAGGGAGTGGATTAGGGTTAACAGGTAGTATGCATAATGAGAAACCCCCATGGAGGACAGGGAGTGGGTTAGCTAAACAGGTAGTATGCATAATGAGAAACCCCCATGGAGGACAGGGAGTGGGTTAGCTAAACAGGTAGTATGCATAATGAGAAACCCCCATGGAGGACAGGGAGTGGATTAGGGTTAACAGGTAGTATGCATAATGAGAAACCCCATGGAGGACAGAGGAGTGGGTTAGCTAAACAGGTAGTATGCATAATGAGAAACCCCATGGAGGACAGGGAGTGGATTAGCTAAACAGGTAGTATGCATAATGAGAAACCCCATGGAGGACAGGGAGTGGATTAGCTAAACAGGTAGTATGCATAATGAGAAACCCCCATGGAGGACAGGGAGTGGGTTAGCTAAACAGGTAGTATGCATAATGAGAAACCCCCATGGAGGACAGGGAGTGGATTAGGTTACACAGGTAGTATGCATAATGAGAAACCCCCATGGAGGACAGGGGAGTGGGTTAGGGTTAACAGGTAGTATGCATAATGAGAAACCCCATGGAGGACAGAGAGTGGTTTAGCTAAACAGGTAGTATGCATAATGAGAAACCCCCATGGAGGACAGGGAGTGGATTAGCTAAACAGGTAGTATGCATAATGAGAAAACCCCATGGAGGACAGGGAGTGGTTTAGCTAAACAGGTAGTATGCATAATGAGAAACCCCCATGGAGGACAGGGAGTGGGTTAGCTAAACAGGTAGTATGCATAATGAGAAACCCCCATGGAGGACAGGGGAGTGGATTAGCTAAACAGGTAGTATGCATAATGAGAAAACCCCCATGGAGGACAGGGAGTGGGTTAGCTAAACAGGTAGTATGCATAATGAGAAACCCCCATGGAGGACAGGGAGTGGGTTAGCTAAACAGGTAGTATGCATAATGAGAAACCCCCATGGAGGACAGGGAGTGGATTAGGGTTAACAGGTAGTATGCATAATGAGAAACCCCCATGGAGGACAGGGAGTGGATTAGGGTTAACAGGTAGTATGCATAATGAGAAACCCCCATGGAGGACAGGGAAGTGGGTTAGCTAAACAGGTAGTATGCATAATGAGAAACCCCCATGGAGGACAGGGAGTGGATTAGCTAAACAGGTAGTATGCATAATGAGAAACCCCCATGGAGGACAGGGAGTGGGTTAGCTAAACAGGTAGTATGCATAATGAGAAACCCCCATGGAGGACAGGGAGTGGATTAGCTAAACAGGTAGTATGCATAATGAGAAACCCCCCATGGAGGACAGGGAGTGGGCTAGCTAAACAGGTAGTATGCATAATGAGAAACCCCCATGGAGGACAGGGGAGTGGATTAGGGTTAACAGGTAGTATGCATAATGAGAAACCCCCCATGGAGGACAGGGAGTGGGTTAGGGTTAACAGGTAGTATGCATAATGAGAAACCCCCATGGAGGACAGGGAGTGGGTTAGGGTTAACAGGTAGTATGCATAATGAGAAACCCCCATGGAGGACAGGGAGTGGGTTAGCTAAACAGGTAGTATGCATAATGAGAAACCCCCATGGAGGACAGGGAGTGGATTAGCTAAACAGGTAGTATGCATAATGAGAAACCCCCATGGAGGACAGGGAGCGGGTTAGCTAAACAGACTGATACCCAGGCTAGTTCGTCCAGTCAGTACAAATGGAATGGGCTCCAGTGGATATTTGTTTTAATGATTTATGCTTCAATATTGTAACGAAATGAAAGCCAGCTTTCACATATTTACATAGTCATCCTTATATATGTATACAGTATACATCTAACCCTAACTCTGACATCTGTATATATCCAATCCTAACCCTAACTCTGATATCTTTATATATCCAATCCTAACCCTAACTCTGACATCTGTATATATCCAATCCTAACCCTAACTCTGACATCTTTATATATCCAATCCTAACCCTAACTCTGACATCTTTATATATCCAATCCTAACCCTAACTCTGACATCTTCATATATCCAATCCTAACCCTAACTCTGATATCTTTATATATCCAATCCTAACCCTAACTCTGACATCTTCATATATCCAATCCTAACCCTAAACCGTATCTTTATATATTTAACCCTTATCAAAGAGGAGGCAGCTGGGTTAGGGTTAGTAGAGTTAGAGGAGGAAGCTGGGTTAGGGTTAATAGAGTTAGAGGAGGAAGCTGGGTTAGGGTTAATAGAGTTAGAGGAGGAAGCTGGGTTAGGGTTAGTAGAGTTAGAGGAGGAAGCTGGGTTAGGGTTAATAGAGTTAGAAGAGGAAGCTGGGTTAGGGTTAATAGGGTTAGAGGAGGAAGCTGGGTTAGGGTTAGTAGAGTTAGAGGAGGAAGCTGGGTTAGGGTTAATAGAGTTAGAGGAGGAAGCTGGGTTAGGGTTAATAGAGTTAGAGGAGGAAGCTGAGTTGGGTTAGTAGAGTTAGAGGAGGAGAGCTAATAGGGTTAGAGGAGGAAGAGGAGTTAATAGAGTTAGAGGAGGAAGCTGGGTATAGAGAGAAGTAAGAGGTAATAGAGTTAGAGGAGGAAGCTGGGTTAGGGGTTAATAGAGTTAGAGGAGGACGCTGGGTTAGGGGTTAATAGAGTTAGAAGAGGAGCTGGGTTAGGGTTAATAGAGTTAGAGGAGGAAGCTGGGTTAGGGTTAATAGAGTTAGAGGAGGAAGCTGGGTTAGGGTTAATAGAGTTAGAAGAGGAAGCTGGGTTAGGGTTAATAGAGTTAGAGGAGGAAGCTGGGTTAGGGTTAGTAGAGTTAGAGGAGGAAGCTGGGTTAGGGGTTAGTAGAGTTAGAGGAGGAAGCTGGGTTAGGGTTAATAGAGTTAGAGGAGGAAGCTGAGTTAGGGTTAATAGAGTTAGAGGAGGAAGCTGGGTTAGGGTTAATAGAGTTAGAGGAGGAAGCTGGGTTAGGGTTAATAGAGTTAGAGGAGGAAGCTGGGTTAGGGTTAATAGAGTTAGAGGAGGAAGCTGGGTTAGGGTTAGTAGAGTTAGAGGAGGAAGCTGGGTTAGGGTTAATAGAGTTAGAGGAGGAAGCTGGGTTAGGGTTAATAGAGTTAGAGGAGGAAGCTGGGTTAGGGGTTAGTAGAGTTAGAGGAGGAAGCTGGGTTAGGGTTAATAGAGTTAGAGGAGGAAGCTGGGTTAGGGTTAGTAGAGTTAGAGGAGGAAGCTGGGTTAGGGTTAATAGAGTTAGAGGAGGAAGCTGGGTTAGGGTTAATAGAGTTAGAGGAGGAAGCTGGGTTAGGGTTAATAGAGTTGGTTAGGAGGAAGCTGGGTTAGGGTTAATAGAGTTAGAGGAGGGCTGGGTTAGGGTTAATAGAGTTAGAGGAGGAAGCTGGGTTAGGGTTAATAGAGTTAGAGGAGGAAGCTGGGTTAGGGTTAGTAGAGTTAGAGGAGGAAGCTGAGTTAGGGTTAGTAGAGTTAGAGGAGGAAGCTGGGTTAGGGTTAATAGAGTTAGAGGAGGAAGCTGGGTTAGGGTTAATAGAGTTAGAGGAGGAAGCTGAGTTAGGGTTAATAGAGTTAGAGGAGGAAGCTTTAGGGTTAATAGAGTTAGAGGAGGAAGCTGGGTTAGGGTTAATAGAGTTAGAGGAGGAAGTTGTTAGGGTTAATAGAGTTAGAGGAGGAAGCTGGGTTAGTAGAGTTAGAGGAGGGAAGCTGGGTTAGGGTTAATAGAGTTAGAGGAGGAAGCTGGGTTAGGGTTAATAGAGTTAGAGGAGGAAGCTGGGTTGGGTTAATAGAGTTAGAGGAGGAAGCTGGGTTAGGGGTTAATAGAGTTAGAGGAGGAAGCTGGGTTAGGGTTAATAGAGTTAGAGGAGGAAGCTGGGTTAGGGTTAATAGAGTTAGAGGAGGAAGCTAGGGTTAATTTGGGTTAGTAGAGTTAGAGGAGGAAGCTGGGTTAGGGGTTAATAGAGTTAGAGGAGGAAGCTGGGTTTAGTAGAGTTAGAGGAGGAAGCTGAGTTAGGGTTAATAGAGTTAGAGGAGGAAGCTAGGGTTAGAGTAGAGTAGTTATAGAGAGTTAGAGGAGAAGCTGGTTAGGGTTAGTAGAGTTAGAGGAGGAAGCTGGGTTAGGGTTAGTAGAGTTAGAGGAGGAAGCTAAGAAGTTAGTAGAGTTAGAGGAGGAAGCTGAGTTAGGGTTAATAGAGTTAGAGGAGGAAGTGAAGTAGTAGTTAGAGGAGGAAGCTGGGTTAGGGTTAATAGAGTTAGAGGAGGAAGCTGGGTTAGGGTTAATAGAGTTAGAGAGGAAGCTGGGTTAGGGTTACTAGAGTTAGAGGAGGAAGCTGGGTTAGAGAGTTAGAGGAGGAGCTAGGCTAGAGTTAGAGGAGCTTTAGGGTTAATAGAGTTAGAGGAGCTGAGCTAGAGTTAGTGTTAAGAGACAGAGGAGGACTGGGTTAGGGTTAATAGAGTTAGAGGAGAAAGCTGGTTAGGGGTTAATAGAGTTAGAGGAGAAGCTGGGTTAGGGGTTTAGCTAGAGATTAGAGGAGGAACTAGTTAGGAGAGATAGAGGAGCTGGGGTTAGATAGAGGATGACCAATAGGGTTATAGAGAGAGGAGGAAGCTAAGATAATAGAGTTAGAGAAAAGCTGGGTTAGGGTTAATAGAGATAGAGGAGGAAGCTGGGTTAGGTTAGTAGAGTTAGAGGAGGAAGCTGGTTTAGGGTTAATAGAGATAGAGGAGGAAGCTAGGTGGTTAATAGAGTTAGAGGAGGAAGCTTGGGTTAGGGGTTAATAGAGTTAGAGGAGGAAGCTGGGTTAGGGTTAATAGAGATAGAGGAGGAAGCTGGGTTAGGGTTAATAGAGTTAGAGGAGGAAGCTGGGTTAGGGTTAATAGAGATAGAGGATTGGAAGCTCTGAGTTATAGGGTTAGCAGAGTTAGAGGAGGAAGCTGCGGGTTAGGGTTAATAGAGATTAGAGAAGGAAGCTGGGTTAGGGTTAATAGACAGTTAGAGGAGGAAGCTGGGTTAGGGTTAATAGAGTTAGAGGATGGAAGCTGGGTTAGTAGAGTTAGAGGAGGAAGCTAAAGAGTTAGAGGAGGAAGTAGGGTTAGTAGAGTTAGAGGATGGTTAAGGTAGTAGAGTTAGAGGAGAAGCTGGGTTAGGGTTAATAGAGTTAGAGGAGGAAGCTGGGTTAGGGTTAGTAGAGTTAGAGGAGGAAGCTGGGTTAGGGTTAGTAGAGTTAGAGGAGGGAAGCTGGGTTAGGGTTAATAGAGTTAGAGGAGGAAGCTGGGTTAGGGTTAATAGAGTTAGAGGAGGAAGCTGGGTTAGTTAGTAGAGTTAGAGGAGGAAGCTGGGTTAGGGTTAATAGAGTAGAGGAGGAAGCTGGGTTAGAGGTTAATAGAGTTAGAGGAGAGCTGGGTTAGGGTTAATAGATTAGGGAAGCTGGGTTAGGGTTAATAGAGATAGAGGAGGAAGCTGGGTTAGGGTTAATAGAGTTAGAGGAGGAAGCTGGGTTAGGGGTTAATAGAGTAGAGGAGAAGCTTGGCTAGTAGAGTTAGAGGAGGCTGGGTTAGGGTTAGTAGAGTTAGAGGAGGAAGCAGCTGGGTTAGGGTTAGTAAGAGTTAGAGGAGGAAGCTAGGAGTTAGTAGAGTTAGAGGAGGAAGCTGGGTTAGGGTTATAGAGTTAGAGGAGGAAGCTGGGTTAGTAGAGTTAGAGGAGTAAAGCTAAGTAGTTAGTAGAGTTAGAGGAGGAAGCTGAGTTAGGGTTAGTAGAGTTAGAGGAGAAGCTAGGTTAGTGAGTTAGTAGAGGATTAGGGAAGCTGAGGAGTAGTAGTTAGTAGAGAGAGGAGAAGCTGGGTTAGGGTTAGTAGGAGTTAGAGGAGGAAGCTGGGTTAGGGTTAGTAGAGTTAGAGAGGAAGTTGGGTTAGGGTTAGTAGAGTTAGAGGAGGAAGCTGGGTTAGGGTTAGTAGAGTTAGAGGAGGAAGCTGAGTTAGGGTTAGTAGAGTTAGAGGAGGAAGATGGGTTAGGTTAATAGAGTTAGAGGAGGGAGCTGGGTTAGGGTTAATAGAGTTAGAGGAGGAAGCTGGGTTAGGGTTAATAGAGCTAGAGGAGAAGCTGGGTTAGGGTTAATAGAGATTTAGAGGAGGAAGCTGGGTTAGGGTTAATAGAGTTAGAGGAGGAAGCTGGGTTAGGGTTAATAGAGTTAGAGAAGGAAGCTGGGTTAGGGTTAATAGAGATAGAGGAGGAAGCTGGGTTAGGGTTAATAGAGTTAGAGGAGGAAGCTGGGTTAGGGTTAATAGAGATAGAGGAGGAAGCTGGGTTAGGGTTAATAGAGTTAGAGGAGGAAGCTGGGTTAGGGTTAATAGAGTTAGAGGAGGAAGCTGGGTTAGGGTTAATAGAGTTAGAGGAGGAAGCTGTGTTAGGGTTAATAGAGTTAGAGGAGGAAGCTGGGTTAGGGGTTAATAGAGTTAGAGGAGGAAGCTGGGTTAGGGTTAATAGAGTTAGAGGAGATAGAAGCTAGTAGAGGATTAGTAGAGTTAGAGGAGGAAGCTGGGTTAGGGTTAGTAGAGTTAGAGGAGGAAGTAGACGAGATAGAGTTGAGGGCTTATAGAGTTAGAGGAGGAAGCTAGGTTAGGGTTAGTAGAGTTAGAGGAGGAAGCTGGGTTAGGGTTAGTAGAGTTAGAGGAGGAAGCTGGGTTAGGGGTTAGTAGAGTTAGCGAGGAGCTGGTTAGAGTTAGTAGAGTTAGGAGGAAGCTGGATTAGGGTTAATAGAGTTAGAGGAGGGAGCTAAGTTAGGGTTAGTAGAGTTAGAGGAGGAAGCTGGGTTAGGGGTTAGTAGAGTTAGAGGAGGAAGCTGGGTTAGTAGAGTTAGAGGAGGAAGTCAATAGGTTAGAGGAGGAAGCTGGGTTAGGGTTAATAGAGTTAGAGGAGGAAGCTGGGTTAGGTTAGTAGAGTTAGAGGAGGAAGCTGGGTTAGGGGTTAGTAGAGTTAGAGGAGGAAGCTGGGTTAGGGTTAATAGAGTTAGAGGAGGAAGCTGGGTTAGGAGTTAGTAGAGTTAGAGGAGGACTGGGTTAGGGTTAGTAGAGTTAGAGGAGGAAGCTGGGTTAGGGTTAGTAGAGGTTAGGGAGGGAGCTGGGTTAGGGTTAATAGAGTTAGAGGAGGAAGTTGGGTTAGGGTTAGTAGAGTTAGAGTAGAGGGAAGCTGGGTTAGGGTTAATAGAGTTAGAGGAGGAAGCGTTAGTAGGAGTGGGTTAGTAGGGTTAGAGGAGGGAAGCTGGGTTAGGGTTAATAGAGTTAGAGAAGCTGGGTTAGGGTTAATAGAGTTAGAGGAGGAAGCTGGGTTAGGGTTAATAGAGTTAGAGGAGAAAGCTGGGTTAGGGTTAATAGAGTTAGAGGAGGAAGCTGGGTTTAGGGTTAATAGAGTTAGAGGAGGAAGCTCAGTTAGGGTTAATAGAGTTAGAGGAGGAAGCTGGGTTAGGGTTAATAGAGTTAGAGGAGGAAGCTGGGTTAGGGTTAATAGAGTTAGAGGAGGAACTGGTTAGGGTTAGTAGAGTTAGAGGAGGAAGCTGGGTTAGGGTTAATAGAGTTAGGGGAAGTGTTAATAGAGTTGGAGGCAGCTGGGTTAGGGTTAGTAGAGTTAGAGGAAGGCTGGGTTAGGGTTAATAGAGTTAGAGGAGGAAGCTGGGTTAGGATAGAGTTAGAGGAGGAAGCTAGTTAGGGTTAATAGAGTTAGAGGAGGAAGCTGGGGTTAGGGTTAATAGAGGTTAGAGGAGCTGGGTTAAGGGTTAATAGAGTTAGAGGAGGGAAGCAATAGGGTTAATGAGATAGAGGAGGAAGCCAATAGTGGGGTTAATATAGTTAGATGATGGCCAGCCATTAGGTTACTAGAGTTAGAGGATGGCCAAGAAGCACAGAGCTAGGAGGGAGGGGCTGAGCTGAAGTAGGGGCTAATAGAGTTAGAGGAGGGAAGCTGTCAGGTATTAGAGGAGAAGCCAAGTAGGAAGCTAGTAGAGTTAGGAGGAGGAAGCTAGGGTTAGAGTTAGTAGGAGTGTAGGGGTAGGAACAGACAGAGGTTCTAGGTTAAGAGTTAGAGGAGGAAGCTAGAGGGTTAGGGTTAGTAGAGTGCAGAAGATAGAGGAGGAAGCATAGGTTAGAGGGTTAATGAAGTTAGAGAGAGAGGAGGAAGCTGAGGTTAGAGTTAATAGAGAAGAAGAGAGTTAGAGGAGGGGGCTGAGAAGTTAGGTTAATAGAGTTAGAGGAGGAAGAAACTGAAGTTAGGGTTAATAGAGTTAGAGGATGGGGCTAAGTTGGGATAGAGAGAGCGTTTAGAGTTAGAGGAGGAAGAAGAATAGAGTTAGAGGAGGAAGCTGGGTTAGGGTTAATAGAGTTAGAGGAGGAAGCTGGAGTTTAAGGTTAGAATAGAGTTGAGGAAGAAGCTGGGATAGGAAGTTAATAGAGTTAGAGGAAGGAAGCTGGGTTAGGGTTAGTTAGAGATAGAATAGGAAGTATAGAGCAGAGGAGGAAACTGGGTTAGGGTTAATAGAGTTAGAGGAGGAAGCTGGGTTAGGGTTAATAGAGTTAGAGGATGGGCTTTAGGGTTAATAGAGTTAGAGGAGGAAGCTTTGGGTTAGGGTTAATAGAGTTAGAGGAGAAGCCAAAGTAGGTTTTAGGGGTTAGTAGAGTTAGAGGAGGGAAGCCGGGTTAGGGTTATATTGGTTAGAGGAGCAGCTGAGTTAGGGTTAATAGAGTTAGAGGAGGAAGCAATAGGGAGTAGAGTTAGAGGAGGAAATGGGCCAAGAGTTAGTAGAGTTAGAGGCAAGATGGAAGCTGGGTTAGGTTAATAGAGTTAGAGGAGGAAGCTGGGTTAGGGTTAGTAGAGTTAGAGGAGGAAGCTGGGTTAGGGTTAGTAGAGTTAGAGGAGTGAAGCTGGGTTAGGGTTAGTAGATAGAGGAGGAAGCTGGGTTAGGGTTAGTAGAGTTAGAGAGGGCTGGGTTAGGGGTTAATAGGGTTAGAGGAGGAAGCTAGGTTAGGGTTAATAGAGTTAGAGGAGGAAGCTGAGTTAGAGGTTAAGCTCTAGTTTGTAGAGTTAGAGGGGAGAAGCTAGAGGTTAATAGAGTTAGAGGATGGAAGCTGGGTTAGGGTTAATAGAGTTAGAGAGGAAGCTGGGTTTGGGTTAGTACGAGTTAGAGGAGGAAAGAGCTGGGTTAGGGTTAATAGAGTTAGAGGAGGGCTGGGTTAGGGTTAATAGAGTTAGAGGAGCTGGAATTTAGGGGTTAGTAGAGTTAGAGGAAGCTGGGTTCCAGGATTAGTAGAGTAGAGGAGGAAGCTGGGTTAGAGGTTAGGAAGAAGTAGGGTTAGGGAGGAGGGCTGGGTTAGGGTTAATAGAGTTAGAGGAGGAAGCATAGGGTTAATAGAGTTAGAGGAAAAACAGAGTTAGAGGAGAAGCGTTTGGGGAGTAGGAAGTTAATAGGTTTAGAGAGAGGAGGCAGTCAAGAGGGAAGGGAGGAGGGGGAAGCTGCTAGAGTTAGAGGAGGAAGGAAGCACAGGAGTTAGGAGGAGGAAGCTTGATCAGGGTATTAGAGCAGAGGAAGCTAAGTCAATATGGTTAGTAGAGTTAGAGGAGAGGGCTGGGTTAGGTTTAATAGATTAGAGGAGAAAGCTGGGTTAGGGTTAATAGAGTTAGAGGAGGAAGCTTAGGTTAATAGGTTAGAGGTGGAGCTGGGTTGGGTTAGTAGATTAGGAGGAGGAAGCTGGGTTGGTTGTAGAGTTAGAGTGAGGCACGATTAGGGTTAGTAGAGTTAGAGGAGGAAGCCAAGCAGAGATAGAGGAGGAAGTCAATAGGTTAACAGAGTTAGGAGGAGGAAGCTGGGTTAGGTTAGAGATAGAGGAGGAATATTAGGTTAATAGAGTTAGAGGAGGAAGTCATTAGGGTTAATAGAGTTAAGGAGGAATAAGAAGTTAATAGAGTTAGAGGAGGAAGCTGAGTTAGGTTAATAGAAGTAGAGGAGGAAGGTTAGGGTTAGTGGTGAGCAGAGTGAATGGAAGAGTTAGGGAGAGCAGAGGAGTTGGGTTGGGTTGTAGAATAGGAGAGAGAGCTGGGGAGTGTAGGGTTAGTAGAGTTAGAGGAGAAAGCTGAGTTAGGGTAATAGACTTAGAGAAGAGGAGGAAGTCAAGAAACAAGCTGGGTTAGGGTTAGTAAAGAGTTAGAGGAGGGAGGTGTAGATAGAGGAGAAGCTGGGTTAGGGTAATAGAGGTGTAGAGGAGAAGTTAGGTTAGTAGAGTTAGAGGAAAGAAAAAAGAAGCACAGATAGAGGAGGAAGCTGGGTTAGGTTAGTAGAGTTGAGGAGAACCCAACTGGAAGTTAAGAGTTATAAAACCAATAGAGATAGAGGAGAAGCTGTTAGTAGAGTAATAAGAGGAGTGTTAGGTTAATAGAGTTAGAGGAGGGAAGCTAGGTTAGGAAAGGTTAGTAGAGTTAGAGGAGGGAAGCGAGTTAGGGTTAAGAAGTTAGAAGAGGAGAAACTGGGTTAGGGTTAGTAGAGGTTAGAGGAGGGGCTGGGTTAGAGGTTAGTAGAGGTTAGAGGAAGCTGGGTTGGGGTTAGTAGAGTTAGAAGAGGCTGGGTTATGGGTTTAATAGAGTTAGAGGAGGAGCTGGGTTAGGTTAGTAGAGTTAGAGGGAGGAAGCTAGGTTAGGGTTAGTAGAGTTAGAGGAGGAAGCTGGGGTTAGGGTTAATAGGAGTTAGAGGAGGAAGCTGGGTTAGGGTTATTAGAGTTAGAGGGAGGAAGCCAATAGGTTAGAGCTAGAGGAGGTTGAAGAAGTTAATATAGTTAGAGGAGGAAGTCAGTTAGGTTAATAGAGCTAGAGGAGGAAGTCAGTTAGGTTACTAGAGTTAGGAGGACAGCTGGGTTAGGTTAAGAGAGTTAGAGGATAAGTTGGGTTAGGCTAATAGAGCAGAGGAGTGTCACAGTTAATAGAGCTAGAGTATGTGTCATTAGGCTTATTAGAGTTAGAGGATGGGCTCAAGAAGCACAGAGTTAGAGGAGGCGAAAGAAGCACAGAGCTAGATGATAAGTCAAATAGGCTGTTTAGTAGACAGAGGATGGGTCAAGAAGCACAGAGGAGTTAAGTATGAAGTCAGCTAGGGCTAATAGAGTTAGAGGATGGAATAACAAGAGGCTACAGAGTTAGAGGAGGGAGAGTTAGGGTTAGGTAGCAGTTAGAGGAGGAAACTGGGTTAGGGTTAATAGAGTTAGAGGAGGAAGCTGGGTTAGGAATTAATAGAGTTAAGAGGAGGAAGCTTAGTTAGGGTTAATAGAGTTAGAGGAGGAGGCTGGGTTTGGGTTAGTAGAGTTAGAGGAGGAAGCTGGGTTAGGGGTTAATGAGAGTTAGAGAGGCTGGGTTAGGGTTAGTAGAGTTAGAGGAGGAAGCTGAGTTAGTAGTAGAGTTAGAGGAAGCTGGGTTAGGGTTAGTAGAGTTAGAGGAGGCCAACTGGTTAGGGTTAGTAGAGTTAGAGGAGAGAAGCTGGGTTAGGGGTTAGTAGAGGTATGAGGAGGAAGCTAGGTTAGGTTAGTAGAGTTAGAGGACTGGAGTTAAAGGGGGTTAGTAGAGTTAGAGGAGGAAGCTGGGTTAGGGTTTAGGTTAGAGGAGGAAGCTGTGTTGGGGTTAATAGAGTTAGAGGAGAGCTGGGTTAGGTTTAATAGAGTTAGAGGAAAACTAGTTAGGGTTAGTAGAGTTAGAGGAGGAAGCTGGATTA
Organism: Coregonus clupeaformis; assembly: GCF_020615455.1. Taxonomy (NCBI): domain Eukaryota; kingdom Metazoa; phylum Chordata; class Actinopteri; order Salmoniformes; family Salmonidae; genus Coregonus; species Coregonus clupeaformis. The sequence continues at coordinate 144,309 of NW_025534624.1, read as the reverse complement.
GGGTTAATAGGAGTTAGAGAAAGAAGCTGGGTTAGGGTTAATAGAGTTAGAGGAGGAAGCTGGGTTAGGTGTTAATAGAGTTAGAGGAAAGCTGGTTAGAAGTTAATAGAGTTAGAGGAGGAAGCTGGGTTGGGGTTAATAGAGGTTAGAGGAGGAAGCTGGGTTAGGTTAATAGAGATTAGAGGAGAGCTGGGTTAGGGTTAATAGAGAGTTAGAGGAGGGAATGTGTTAGGATTAATAGGAGTTAGAGGAGGAAGCTGAAAGGGGTTAATAGAGCCAGAGAGAGGAGAGCTGGGTTAGGGTTAATAGAGTTAGGAGAAGGAGCTGGGTTAGGGTTAATAGAGTTAGAGTGGAGGAAGCTGGAGTTCAGAGGAGTGGTCGGTTAGTAGAGTTAGAGGAGGAAGCTGGGTTAGGGTTAGTAGAGTTAGAGAGAGGAAGCTGGGTTAGGGTTAATAGAGGCCAGAGATGGAAGCTGGGTTAGGAGTTAGTAGAGTTAAGAGGAGAAGCTTTAGGGTGGTGGTAGAGTTAGAGGAGAGAAGCTAGGTTAGGTTAATAGGTTAGAGGAGAGAAGTGAGTTAGGGTTAGTAAGAGGGGTTAGAGAGAGGAAGCTGGGTTAGGAGTTAGTAGAGTTAGAGGAGGAAGCTGGTCAATAGGGTTAATATAGTTAGAGGAGGAAGCCGCTAGGTTAAAGAGTTAGAGATAAAGAAGTTAGAGAGGAGGAGTGCAGCTGGGTTAGGGGTTGATAGAGTTAGAGGATCGCTGGGTTAGGGTTAATAGAGTTAGAGGAAGAAGCTTGGGTTAGGTAGAAGTTAGAGGAGGAAGCTGGGTTGGGTTAGTGAGTTGTAGGAGGAGCTGGGTTAGGGTTAGTAGAGTTAGAGGAGGAAGCTGGGTTAGTTACTAGGCTAGATGGAGGATCGCTATTAGGTTACAGAGGCTAGAGAGTGGAAGTCATTAGGGCTTAATAGAGTTAGAGTGAGAAGCCAGTTAGCAGAGTTAGAGGAGCAAGCCAAGTTAGGCTAGTAGAGCTAGAGGAGTGGTGTCAATAGGGCACAGAGCTAGAGGAGGCAGCCAGTTAGGGTTAATAGAGCTAGATGGGAGAAGTTTAACAGGGTTAATAGAGCTAGAGGATGGAAGTCAGTTAGGGCTAATAGAGTCAATGATAAAGCCAAGAGGGTTAATATAGAGCGAGGAGGTCAAGAAGTTAGTAGAGATAGAGGAGGCAGCTGGGTTAGGTTAATAGAGCAAGAGGAGGAAGCTGGGTTAGGGTTAATAGAGCTAGGAGGATAGAAGCTGCTTGACAGAGTTATATGGCTTATTAGTAGAGTTGTAGAGAGGAAAGCTGGGTTAAGAGATAGTAGAGTTAGAGGAAGCTGGGGTTAGGGTTAGTAGAGTTAGAGGAGGAAGCTATTTGGGTTAGTAGAGTTAGAGGAGGGAGCTGGGTTAGGGTTAATAGAGTTAGAGGAGGAAGCTGGGTTAGGGTTAATAGAAGTTAGAGGGGGAAGCTAAGGTTGAGTTGAGGAGGATTCGGGCTGGGTTAGGGTTAGATAGAGTTAGAGGAGAAAGCTGGGTTAGGGTTATAGAGTTAGAGTGGGAGGAAGCTGAGTTAGGGTTAATAGAGTTAGAGGAGGGGCTAAGCTAGGGTTAGAGGTTAGAATTCCCAGTAGAGCCGATCTCCCCCAGACAGGAGGAAGCTAGGCCAACAGACCAATGACAGTTAAACAGGGTTAATAGAGATAGAGATGAAGCTGGTAGGGGCTTAGTAAGAGTTAGGAGGAGGAAGCCAATGGGTTAGGGTTAGTAGAGTTAGAGGAGGAAGCTGGGTTAGGTTAATAGAGTTATGAGGAAGCTTGGGTTAGGTTTATAGAGCTAGAGACAGCTGGATTAGGGTTACAGTAGAGTTAGAGGAGAAAGCCAGTTAGGGTTAGTAGAGATAGAGGAGTGGTAAGTCAGTTAGGCTAATAGAGTTAGAGGATGGTCATTAGGTTAGTAGAGCTAGGAGGAGAAGCCACAGGGGTTAGTAGAACAAGAGGATAAAGCTGCTTAGGTTAATAGAGTTAGAGGATGAAGTCATTAGGCTAATATTAGAGGATGGGTTGGGTTAGGTTAGTAGAGTGCTAGAGGATAAGTTGGTTTAGAAGTTATAGAGTAGAGATAGTCAAGTTAGGCTAGAGCAGATGGAGTGGAAGCCGGTTAGCAGAATTATATAGCCAAGAATAATAGAGCAGAGGAGGGAAGTCAAGTCAGGCTATAGATAGAGGAGGAAGTCAAATAGTTACTAGAGATAGAGGATGTCAAGAAGAAAGATAGAGGAGGAAGCCAATGAAGAAAATAGAGATAGAGGAGGAAGCTTGGGTTAGTTAGAGATAGAGGAGGAAGCTGGGTTAGGGTTATTAGAGTTAGAGGATGGTTAATAAAGAGAGTTAGAGGATGGAAGCTGGGTTAGGGTTAGTAGAGTTAGGGAGGATAGCTGGGTTAGGGGTTAGTAGAGTTAGAGGAAGCTGGGGTTAGGGTTAATAGAGTTAGAGGAGGAAGCTGGGTTAGGGGTTAATAGAGTTAGAGGAGGAAGCTGGTATTTGGGTTAGTAGAGTTAGAGGAGGAAGCTGGATTAGGGTTAGTAGAGTTAGAGGAGAGAGCTGGGTTAGGGTTAGTAGAGTTAGGAAGAGGAAGCTGGGTTAGGGTTAATAGAGTTAGCAGAGGATAGCAGCTGGGTTAGGGGTTAGTAGAGTTAGAGGAGGAAGCTGGGTTAGGGTTAATAGAGTTAGAGGGAGGCTGGGTTAGGGTTAATAGAGTTAGAGGAGGAAGCAATAGAGTTAGGAGTTAGGGGTAGAGGATATAGAGGAGGAAGCTGGGTTAGAGGTTGTAGAGTTAGAGGAGGAGGAGCTGTTAGAGTTGAGGTAAGAGTTAATAGAGGAGGATTGGTTAAGTTAGTAGAGAGAGGAGGGGCTTTGGGTTAGGGTTAATAGGAGTTAGAGGATGAGGCTGGAGTTAGGGTTAATAGAGTTAGAGGAGGAAGAAGATGCTGGGTTAGGGTTAATAGAGTTAGAGAGGAAGCTAGTTAGGAAACATTATAACAGAGTTAGAGGAGAGAAGCTAGTTGGGTTAATTAGATAGAGGAGGAAGCAAGAAGCAAGAGTTAGGGATTAACCAGAAGAATAGGAGCTAGGAGGAGTGAAGCTAAGTTAGCTTAAGAGTTGAGGAAAGCTAGTTAGGGTTAGATAGAGTTAGAGGAGGAAGCTGGGTTAGGGTTAATAGAGTTAGAGGAGCTGGGCTGTTAGGGTTAATAGAGTTTAGAGGAGGCAGCAATGGGTTAAGGTTAGTGGAGTTAGGAGGAGGAAGCTAAGAAGGTAAGAGCTAGAGGAGGGATTTAGTAAGAGTTAGAGGAGGAAGCTGGAAGTTAGGGTTAGTAGAGTTAGAGGAGAAAGCTGGGTTAGGAAGTTAATATGAGTTAGAGGGAGGAAGCTGGGTTAGGGGTTAATAGAGTTAGAAGCTGGGTTAGGGTACTAGTAGAGTTAGAGGAGAGATGGGTGTAGGTTTAATAGAGTTAGAGGAAGGAAGCTAGGTTAGGGGTTAATAGAGTTTAGAGGAAGAAGCTAGGTTAGTTTTATTAGAGTTAGAGAAGAGCTGTTTAGGGTTAGTAGGTTAGAGACCAGGGATTAGAGCTAGGAGTTAGAGCCAGAAATAGCAGAGTTAGAGTTAGATAATAGGTTAACAGACAGAGGAGGAAGCTAGAGTTAGGGTTAATAGAGTTGTTAGAGGGAGGAAGCTGGGTTAGGGTTAATAGAGTTAGAGGAGGAAGCTGGAGTTTAGGGTTGATGAGTTAGAGGAGGAAGCTGAGTTAGGGTTAGTAGAGTTAGAGGAGGAAGCTAGAAGAAAGAGGGGAAGTTTAGGTTAGTTAGATTAGAGGAGGAAGCTAGTTAGGGTTATAGAGTGTAGAGGAGGAAGCTATAGAAGCTAATAGAGTTAGAGGAGGAAGTAGGAGATAGAGTTAGAAGAGGAAGCAGTTGCAGTTTAAGTAGAGTTAGAGGGAATAGCTGAAGTTAGTGTTAAATAGAGTTAGAGGAAGGAAGCTGATAGGGTGAAGAAGCATAGATAGTTAGGCGAGGAAGCTTTAAGAAGTTACATAGATTAGAGGAGGAAGCTGGGTTAGGGTTAGTAGAGTTAGAGGCGAAGCAAGCTGGGTTAGGGTTAATAGAGTTAGAGGAGAAGCAGCTAGTAGAGCCAGAGGATTCATTAAAGAGAGCAAGAGGCTGGGCAATAGGGGTTAGTAGGGAGTTAGGAGGAAGGCTGCCGGGGTTAGGGTTAATAGAGTTAGAGGAGGTTAGGGTTAGTAGAGTTAGAGGAGGCTAAGTTAAGAATTAATAGAGTTAGAGGAGGAAGCTGAGAAGCTAATTGTGAGTTGTAGATACAAGAAGGGCTAATAGACAGAGGAAGCTGCAGGTTAGAGTTAGTGAGAGTGATGCAGGGGGGCTAATTTTTATAGAGTTAGGAGGAGGTAAGTAAATATAGAGCAGATAAAGCTTAAGAAGCAGTTAATTGAGTTAGAGGGAACTGGAAGTTAGTTAGGCTAATAGAGGCTAGAGGAGGAAGCTAATAGGGTTAGTGAGAGTTAGAGGATAGCTGGAATAGGGGTTAATAGAACAAGATATGGTAGTCAAATAGGCTAAAATAGACAGAGGAGAAGCCAAGCTAGGCTAATAGAGTTGATGATGGAAGTCAGCTAGGCCAGACAGAGGACAGCCAGGCTAGGCTCAGAGACAGAGGATAAAGCCAATAGGCTAATAGAGCCAGAGGATGGTGGTCAAGCTAGGCTAACAGAGTCAGAGGATGGAGTTTCAAGCTAGTAGAGCCAGAGGAGTGGAAGCCAGGGGTTTAGGCTAGGCAGAGCCAGAGGATGGAAGTCAAATAGGGCCAACAGAGCCAGAGAGGAGGCAGCCGCTAGGCTTTAAAGAGTTAGAGGATAAGCCAAGAAGCTGGGTTAGGTAGAGTAGAGGAGAAGCAAGTTGAATTAAACTTGAGTTGAGGAAGCTTACAAAGGGAGCTAGGAGGATGGAGATTAGTAGAGTTAGAGGGAGCGTGTATTGGGTTAGTAGAGTTAGAGGAGGAAGCTGGGTTAGGGTTAATAGAGTTAGAGGGAGGAAGCTGGGTTAGTTAAGAGTTAGAGGATGAAGTAATAGAGAGAGAGAGGAAGCTGGGTTAGGAGTTAGGAAGATTAGAGGAGGAGGGAAGCAGCTGGGTTAGGGTTAGTGAGAGTTAGAGGAGGGCTGGGTTAGGGTTAGATAGAGAGGACACACAGGAGTTAGAGGAGGCTGGGTTAGGGTTAATAGATTAGAGGAGGAAGGCTGAGTTAGGGTTAGTAGAGTTAGAGGAGGAAGCTGAGTTAGGTTAATAGGAGTTAGAGGAGAAGCTAGGTTAGTAGAGTTAGAGGAGAGTTAGAAAGAGCTAGGTGTAGGTTAATAGAGTTAGAGGAGAAGCTGGGTATAGGGTTAATAGAGTTAGGAGGAGGAAGCTGGGTTAGGGTTAATAGAGTTAGAGGGAGCTGGAAGTAGGTATAGAGTAGAGGAGAAGCGTTAGGGTTAATAGAGTTAGAGGAGGAAGCTGAGTTTGGGGTTAGTAGAGTTAGAGGAGGAAGCAATGTAGAGTTAGTAGAGTTAGAGGAGAATGGTTTTGGGGTTAGGCTAATAGAGCGAGGAGAAGTCATAGGGTTAATATAGTTAGAGGATGGGGCTGGGTTTGGGGTTAGTAGAGTTGAGGAGTGGAAGCTGAGTTAGGTTTAATGGAGTTAGAGTGAGAAGCTAGTTAGGGTTTAATAGAAAGTAGAGGAGGTCTGGGTTAGAGTTATTAGAGTTAGAGGAGGGCTGGGTTAGTTATAGAGTTAGAAGAAGCTAATTGGTTAGTAGAGTTAGAGGTAAAGTAATTGGGTTAAGGGTTAATAGAGTTAGAGGAGGAAGCTGGGTTAGGGTTAGTAGGAGTTAGAGGGGATAGCTGGGTTAGGGTTAAGTAGAGTTAGAGGAGGGGGCTGGGTTAGGGTTAGGAGCTAGAGTTAGAGGAGGAAGGCTGGGTTAGGGTTAGTAGAGTTAGAGGAGAAGCTGTAAGATTGGATTTATAGAGTTAGAGGAGGAAGCAGCTGAGGAAGTTAGGGTTAGTAAAACAAGAGTTAGAGGAGGAAGCTGGGTTAGGGTTAGTCAGAGTTAGAGGAGGTGGCTGGGTTAGGTTAATAGAGTTAGAGGAGAGTAGCTGTTGGGTTAATAGAGTTAGAGGAGGAAGCTGGGTTAGGGTTGTAGAGTTGAGGAGGAAGCTGGGTTAGGGTTAATAGAGTTAGAGGGAGAAGCTAATAGGTTAGTAGAATTAGAGGAGGAAGTTGGGGTTAGGTCTAGTAGAGTTAGAGGAGCTGGGTTAGGGTTAATAGAGTTAGAGGAGGAAGCTGGGTTAGGGTTAATAGAGTTAGAGGAGGAAGCTGGGTTAGGGTTAGTAGAGTTAGAGGAGCAGAAGCTAGGATCTAGGGTTGATAGAGTTAGAGGAGAAGCTGGATTAGGGTTAATAGAGTTAGGAGGAGGGAAGCTGGGTTTAGGGTTAGTAGAGTTAGAGGAGCTAGCTGAAGTAAGATAGAGTTAGAGGAGGAAGCTGGGTTAGGGCTAATAGAGTTAGAGGAGAAAGCTGGGTTGGGTTAATAGAGTTAGAGGAGGAATAAGAGGCTAGAGCAGAGGAGTGCAAGTCAATAGCTACAGAGCTAGAGGAGTGGAAGCTTGCTAGGCTAATAGATAGAGTGAGGTAGTTTGGGCTAGGCTAATATGAGCAGATGATGGAAGCCAAGAAGCAGACAGATATAGCTGAGGCTAGGGCTAATAGAGTTAGAGGATAGCCAAAGAAGTTGCAAGAGTTAGAGGATAAAGCCAAGTTAGGTTAGCAGAGCAGAGGAGCAGTCAGTTAGGGTTAATAGATTAGAGGAGCCAATAGGGGTTAATAGAGTTAGAGGAGGAAGCAAGGTTAGCAGAGCTAGAGTAGAGTGTGTTTAGGCACAGATGAGGGGCTCAGATTGTTAGTTAATAGAGTTAGAGGAGGGGGCTAGGTTAGGGTTAGTAGAGTTAGAGGAGGAAGCAGAATTGGTTAACAGAGTTAGAGGAGGAGCAGTTATGAGCAGAGCATGGTAGTCATAGGGTTAATAGAGTTAGAGGAGGAAGCCAAGGCTAATAGACAGAGGAGGAGTTAATAGAGTTAGAGGAGAAGCAATGGTTAGGCGTACCATAGAGTAGAGGAGGAAGCTTTAGGGTTAGTCAGAGTTAGAGGAGGGAAGCCCATGGGTCAGGAGAGAAAAATTAAGTAGTAGAGTTAGAGGAGGAAGCTGGGTTAGGGTTAGTAGAGTTAGAGGAGGGAAGCTGTTAGGGTTAGTAGAGTTAGAGGAGCTAGGGTTAGTAGAGTTAGAGGAGGAAGCTGGGTTAGGGTTATAGAGTTAGAGGAGGAAGCTGGGTTAGGGTTAATAGAGTTAGAGGAAGAAGCTGGGTTAGGGTTAATAGAGTTAGAGGAGGAAGCTGGGTTAGGGTTAATAGAGATAGAGGAGGAAGCTGGGTTAGGGTTAATAGAGTTAGAGGAGGAAGCTGAGTTAGGTTAGTAGAGTTAGAGGAGTTGCTAGGGTTAGGGTTAATAGAGTTAGAGGAGGAAGCTGGGTTAGGGTTAGTAGAGTTAGAGGATGAAGCTAGTTAGGTTAATAGAGTTAGAGGAGGAAGCTGGCAGTAGGGTTAAGTTAGAGTTAGAGGAGGAGAGCTAGAGAGTTAGAGGTAGGTTAATAGAGTTAGAGGAGGAAGCTGGGTTAGGGGTTAGTAGAGTTAGAGGAGGGAAGCTGGGTTAGGGTTAGTAGAGTTAGAGGAGGAAGCTTAGGCTAGGCAGAGCGATATAGCGTGGGTTAGGGTTAATAGAGTTAGAGGAGGAAGCTGAAGAAGGGTAATATAGTTAGAGGAGGGGAACTGGGTTGGGGTTAGTAGAGTTAGAGAGGAAGCTGGGTTAGGGTTAATAGAGTTAGAGGAAGAAGCCAGTTAGGGTAATAGAGTTAGAGGAGGAAGCAATGGGTTAGAGGAGGTTAGGGTTAATAGAGTTAGAGGATAGCTGGGTTAGGGTTAATAGAGTTAGAGGAAGGAACAGAGCTTGGTTAGGGTTAATAGAGTTAGGGAGGAAGCTGGGTTAGGGTTACAGAGTTAGAGGAGGAAGCTGGGTTAGGGTTAAAGAGTTAGAGGAGGAAGCTGGTTTAGGGTTAGTAGAGTTAGAGGAGGAAGTCTAGAGTTAATAGGAGTTAGAGGGAGGTGGGTTAGGAAATCAGTTAGATAGTAATAGAGGAGGAAGGGGCTGTGTAAGCTAGGGCTACAGGCCAGGTGATAAGCCGGCTAGGGCTAAGAGAGCTAAAGAGTGATCAGCTTACAGATGAGGATGTAGCTGGAAGAGGCTAGTAGACTTAGAGGAGAAACAGTCAATAGGCTACTAGAGCTAGAGGATGGGAGACAAAGAGGCTAGTAGAGCTAGGGGATGGGGAGCCAATAGGGGCTAAGTAGAGCTAGAGGATAGTCAAGAAGTAACTAACATAGTAGTTAGAGGATGGTTCAATTAGGGTTAGTAGAGCAGAGGCGATGAAGCTGGGTTAGGCTAGTAGAGTTAGAGGATAGCCGCGTTAGGTTAATTAGAGTAGAGGATGGTCAAGCTAGGGATAGAGTTAGAGGAGAAGGAGTTAGGGTTAATAGAGTTAGGAGGATAAGCTACAGGGTTAGGTTAATAGAGGCTAGTGGAAGTAAAAGTGACAAGAAGTGAGAATTGGGAAGGAGAGATAAAGCTGCTAGGGCTAGTAGACAGAGGAGTACAAGTTAGGCGTTAATAGAGCTAGAGGAAGCCAGCAATAATAGGTTAGCAGAGCTAGGGGAGGAGTCGCCAATAGGGGGCTAGAGTTGTGATGGGTGGCTCAAGCACAGGTTAGAGGAGGAAGCCACAGGGCTCTATAGAGTAGAGGATGCTGGGTCATAGGGAAGGTAGAGCTAGACATGGAGCTTCATAGTAAGAGAAAGGGGATGAAAGCTGTAGGGTTGCAGAGCAGGAGGGGAAGTCATTTAGGGCTAATAGGAGCTAGAGGAGGAAGCCGGGTTAGGGTTTAATAGAGTTAGAGGAGGAAGCTGGGGTTAGGGTTAATAGAGTTAAGAGGAGGAAGCTGCGTTAGGGGTTAGTAGAGTTAGAGGAGTGTGAGTTAGGGTTAATAGAGTTTAGAGGAGGGGTTGTGGTAGGTAATAGAGTTAGAGGAGAAGAGCTCTAATAGAGTTAGAGGTTGGAAGTTAGGGCTTATATAGAGTTAGAGGAGAAGCTAAGTTAGGGTTAGTAGAGTAGAGGAGGAAGCTGGGTTAGTAGATAGAGTGAAGGAGGCACAGAGCAGAGGAGGAAGTTGAGGGTTAATAGAGTTAGAGGAGGAAGCTAGGTTAGGGTTAATAGAGTAGAGGAGAAGCTGGGGTTTAGGGTTAATAGAGTTAGAGGAGGGAAGCTGGGTTAGGTTAGTAAGAGTTAGAGGAGAGCTATTAGGGTTAGTAGAGTTAGAGGAGGAAGCTGGGTTAGGGTTAGTAGAGTTAGAGGAGGAAGCTGGGTTAGGGTTATAGAGTTAGAGGAGGAAGCTGGGTTAGGGTTAATAGAGTTAGAGGAGGAAGCTGAGTTAGGGGTTAGTAGAGTTAGGAGAGGATAGTCTGGTTAAAGTTAGTAGAGTTAGAGGAGGAAGTAGTTAGGGGTTAATAGAGTTAGAGGATGGGTGTTAGGGTTAGTAGAGTTAGAGGAGGAAGCTGGGTTAGGGTTAGTAGAGTTAGAGGATAGCTAGGAGTTAATAGAGTTAGAGGAGAAGCTGGGTTAGGGTTAATAGAGTTAGAGGAAGGAAGCTGGGTTAGGTTAGTAGAGTTAGAGGATGAAGCTAAGGGTTAATAGAGTTAGAGGAGGAAGCTGGGTTAGGTTAATAGAGTAGAGGAGGAAGCATAGGGTTAGAGTTAGTAGGTAGGAGAGAGGAGCTGGGTTGAGGTTAATAGAGTTAGAGAGGGCTAGGGGTTACTAGAGTTAGAGAGGAAGATAGGTTGGTTAGATAGAGTAGAGAGCTTGGGTTAGGTCAGAGTTAGAGGAGGAAGCCAATAAGGATGGAGTCAAATAGTAGGAGTTAGAGGAGGAAGCTGTATAGGGTTAATAGAGTTAGAGGATGAAGCTGTCAGTTAGGGTTAATAGAGTTAGAGGATGCAAAGTTAAGGTAGTAAGAGAGAGAGGAGGAAGCTGATTAGTTACTAGAGCTAGAGTGATGGTCAAAGAGGCTACTAGAGCTAGAGAGGAAGCCGCTAGGTACAGACAGGAGGAAGTTCCAAGGGGAAATAGAGCTAGAGGAGGGCTCCGTAATAGGGCGAGCTAGAGAGGGAAGCCGGGCTAGGCAAACTAGAGTTAGAGTGATGGGAAGTCAATAGGAAGCACGAGTAGTTAGAGGAGGAGGTCAGGACACAGCACAGGAGCTAGAGGATGGGCGGGCTAGTCAACAGACAGAGTGATGAAGCCGGGTTAGGGCTAGGCAGAGCTAGAGGAGGAAGTCTGGCCAGGCCACTAGAGCTAGAGTGATGGCTGGGGCAAGGGCTAGTAGAGCAGAGGAGGAAGCCAGGGTTTAGGGATTTAGTAGAGTTAGAGGAGGAATCAAGAAATAGGTAGAGAGATATGGAAGTGGGTTAGGTTAGGGCTACAGAGTAGAGGAGGGAAGCCAATAGGGCTAATAAGTTGAGTTAGAGGATGAGCTGGTAGTGTAATAGAGTTAGAGGAGAAGTCAGCTAGGGTTAGTAGAGTTAGAGGAGGAAGCTTAGGGTTAATAGAGTTAGAGATGGCTAGGGTAGAGGAAGCTGGGTTAGGGTTAGTAGAGTTGAGGAGAGGAAGCAGTTAGGGTTAGTAGAGATAGAGGATAGTCAGAGTTAATAGAGTTAGAGGAGGGAAGCTGGGTTAGGGTTAATAGAGTTAGAGGAATAAGAGGAAGCTGAGTTAGGGTTAATAGAGTTAGAGGAGGAAGTTAAAGGGTTAATAGAGTTAGAGGAGGGCCAATAGGCTAGGTTAGATAGTAGCTAGAGTTAGTAGGAAGCTGTTTAGGGTTAATAGAGTTAGAGCAGGAAGCTAGGCATAGAGTTAGGGAGAGGGTTAGGCTAGAGTTAGAGGAGGAAGCTGGGTTAGGGTAATAGAGTTAGAGGAAGCTGGGTTAGGGTTAGTAGAGTTAGAGGAGGAAGCTGGGTTAGGGTTAATAGAGTTAGAGGAGGAAGCTGGGTTAGGGTTAGTAGAGTTAGAGGAGGAAGCTGGGTTAGGGTTAGTAGAGTTAGAGGAAAGCTGGGTTAGGGTTAATAGAGTTAGAGGAGAAAGAAGCTGTTAGGTTAGATAGAGGACAGGGGTTAGTAGAGTTAGAGGAGGAAGCTGGGTTAGGGTTAATAGAGTTAGAGGAGGAAGCTGAGTTAGGTTAATAGAGTTAGAGGAGGAAGCTGAGTTAGAGAGTTAGATAGAGTTAGAGAGAAGCATGAGATAAATAGGGTTAATAGAGTTAGAGGATGAAGCCTGGGTTAGGGTTAATAGAGTTAGAGGAGGGAAGCTGGGTTAGGGTTAATAGAGTTAGAGGAGGAAGCTGGGTTAGGGTTAATAGAGTTAGAGGAGGAGCTGGGGTTAGGGTTAGTAGAGTTAGAGGAGGAAGCTGGGTTAGGGTTAGTAGAGTTAGAGGAGGAAGCTAGGTTAATGAGCAGAGGAGAGTTAGGGTTAATAGAGTTAGAGAGGAAGCTTTAGGGTTAGATTTAGAGGAGGAAGGTTAGAAGGTTAATAGAGTTAGAGGAGGAAGCTGAGTTAGGGTTAATAGAGTTAGAGGAGGAAGCTGGGTTGGGGTTAATAGAGTTAGAGGAGAAGCTGGGTTAGGGTTAATAGAGTTAGAGAGGAAGCTGGGTTAGAGGTTAGTAGAGTTAGAGGAGGAAGCTGGGTTAGGGTTAATAGAGTTAGAGGAGGAAGCTGGGTTAGGGGTTAATAGAGTTAGAGGAGGAAGCTGGGTTAGGGTTAATAGAGTTAGAGGAGGAAGCTGGGTTAGGGTTAATAGAGTTAGAGGAGGAAGCTGGGTTAGGGTTAGTAGAGTTAGAGGAGGAGCTGGGTTAGGGGTTAGTAGAGTTAGAGGAGGAAGCTGGTTTAGGGTTAATAGAGTTAGAGGAGGAAGCTGGGTTAGGGTTAATAGAGTTAGAGGAGGAAGCTGGTTAGGGTTAATAGAGTTAGAGGAGGAAGCTGGGTTAGGGTTAGTAGAGTTAGAGGAGGAAGCTGGGTTAGGGTTAGTAGAGTTAGAGGAGGAAGCTGGGTTAGGGTTAGTAGAGGTTAGAGGAGGAAAGCTGGGTTAGGGTTAATAGAGTTAGAGGAGGAAGCTGGGTTAGGGTTAATAGAGTTAGAGGAGGAAGCTGGAGTTAGGGTTAATAGAGTTAGAGGAGGAAGCTAGGTTAGGGTTAATAGAGTTAGAGGAGGAACTGGGTTAGGGTTAATAGAGTTAGAGGAGGAAGCTGGGTTAGGGTTAATAGAGTTAGAGGAGGAAGCTGGAGTTAGGGTTAGTAGAGTTAGAGAGGCTGAGTTAGGGTTAGTAGAGTTAGAGGAGGAAGCTGAGTTAGGGTTAATAGAGTTAGAGAGGAAGCTGGGTTAGGGTTAATAGAGTTAGAGGAGGAAGCTGGGTTAGGGTTAGTAGAGTTAGAGGAGGAAGCTGGGTTAGGGTTAATAGAGTTAGAGGAGGAAGCTGGGTTAGGGTTAGTAGAGTTAGAGGAGAAGCTGGGTTAGGGTTAATAGAGTTAGAGGAGGAAGCTGGGTTAGGGTTAATAGAGTTAGAGGAGGAAGCTGGGTTAGGGTTAATAGAGTTAGAGGAGGAAGCTGGGTTAGGATTAGTAGAGTTAGAGGAGGAAGCTGAGTTAGGGTTAATAGAGTTAGAGGAGGAAGCTGGGTTAGGGTTAATAGAGTTAGAGGAGAAGCTGGGTTAGGGTAGTAGAGTTAGAGGAGGAAGCTGGGTTAGGGTTAGTAGAGTTAGAGGAGGAAGCTGGGTTAGGGTTAATAGAGTTAGAGGAGGAAGCTGGGTTAGGGTTAGTAGAGTTAGAGAGGAAGCTGGGTTAGGGTTAATAGAGTTAGAGAGGAAGCTGGGTTAGGGTTAGTAGAGTTAGAGGAGGAAGCTGGAGTTAGGTTAGTAGAGTTAGAGGAGGAAGCTGGGTTAGGGTTAGTAGAGTTAGAGGAGGAAGCTGGGTTAGGGTTAATAGAGTTAGAGGAGGAAGCTGGGTTAGGGTTAATAGAGTTAGAGGAGGAAGCTGGGTTAGGGTTAGTAGAGTTAGAGGAGGAAGCTGGGTTAGGGTTAATAGAGTTAGAGGAGGAAGCTGGGTTAGGGTTAGTAGAGTTAGAGGAGGAAGCTGGGTTAGTAGAGTTAGAGGAGGAAGCTGGGTTAGTAGAGTTAGAGGAGGAAGCTGGGTTAGGGTTAATAGAGTTAGAGGAGGAAGCAGCTGGGTTAGGGTTAGTAGAGTTAGAGGAGGAAGCTGGGTTAGGGTTAGTAGAGTTAGAGGAGGAAGCTGGGTTAATAGAGTTAGAGGAGGAAGCTGGGTTAGGGTTTGTAGAGTTAGAGGAGGAAGCTGGGTTAGGGTTAGTAGAGTTAGAGGATGAAGCTGGTTTAGGGTTAATAGAGTTAGAGGAGGAAGCTGGGTTAGGGTTAGTAGAGTTAGAGGAGGAAGCTGGGTTAGGGTTAATAGAGTTAGAGGAGGAAGCTGGGTTAGGGTTAATAGAGTTAGAGGAGGAAGCTGGGTTAGGGTTAGTAGAGTTAGAGGAGGAAGCAGGGTTAGGGTTTGTAGAGTTAGAGGAGGAAGCTGGGTTAGGGTTAATAGAGTTAGAGGAGGAAGCTGGGTTAGGGTTAATAGAGTTAGAGGAGGAAGCTGGGTTAGGGTTAATAGAGTTAGAGGAGGAAGCTGGGTTAGGGTTAATAGAGTTAGAGGAGGAAGCTGGGTTAGGGTTAGTAGAGTTAGAGGAGGAAGCTGGGTTAGGGTTAATAGAGTTAGAGGAGGAAGCTGGGTTAGGGTTAATAGAGTTAGAGGAGGAAGCTGGGTTAGGGTTAATAGAGTTAGAGGAGGAAGCTGGGTTAGGGTTAGTAGAGTTAGAGGAGGAAGCTGGGTTAGGGTTAATAGAGTTAGAGGAGGAAGCTGGGTTAGGGTTAGTAGAGTTAGAGGAGGAAGCTGGGTTAGTAGAGTTAGAGGAGGAAGCTGGGTTAGGGGTAATAGAGTTAGAGGAGGAAGCTGGGTTAGGGTTAATAGAGTTAGAGGAGGAAGCTGGGTTAGGGTTAGTAGAGTTAGAGGAGGAAGCTGGGTTAGGGTTAATAGAGTTAGAGGAGGAAGCTGGGTTAGGGTTAGTAGAGTTAGAGGAGGAAGCTGGGTTAGTAGAGTTAGAGGAGGAAGCTGGGTTAGGGTTAGTAGAGTTAGAGGAGGAAGCTGGGTTAGGGTTAATAGAGTTAGAGGAGGAAGCTGGGTTAGGGTTAATAGAGTTAGAGGAGGAAGCTGGGTTAGGGTTAGTAGAGTTAGAGGAGGAAGCTGGGTTAGGGTTAATAGAGTTAGAGGAGGAAGCAGCTGGGTTAGGGATAGTAGAGTTAGAGGAGGAAGCTGGGTTAGTAGAGTTAGAGGAGGAAGCTGGGTTAGTAGAGTTAGAGGAGGAAGCTGGGTTAGGGTTAATAGAGTTAGAGGAGGAAGCAGCTGGGTTAGGGTTAGTAGAGTTAGAGGAGGAAGCTGGGTTAGGGTTAGTAGAGTTAGAGGAGGAAGCTGGGTTAATAGAGTTAGAGGAGGAAGCTGGGTTAGGGTTTGTAGAGTTAGAGGAGGAAGCTGGGTTAGGGTTAGTAGAGTTAGAGGATGAAGCTGGTTTAGGGTTAATAGAGTTAGAGGAGGAAGCTGGGTTAGGGTTAGTAGAGTTAGAGGAGGAAGCTGGGTTAGGGGTTAATAGAGTTAGAGGAGGAAGCTGGGTTAGGGTTAATAGAGTTAGAGGAGGAAGCTGGGTTAGGGGTTAATAGAGTTAGAGAGGAAGCTGGGTTAGGGTTAATAGAGTTAGAGGAGGAAGCTGGGTTAGGGTTAATAGAGTTAGAGGAGGAAGCTGGGTTAGGGTTAATAGAGTTAGAGGAGGAAGCTGGGTTAGGGTTAGTAGAGTTAGAGGAGGAAGCTGGGTTAGTAGAGTTAGAGGAGGAAGCTGGGTTAGGGTTAATAGAGTTAGAGGAGGAAGCTGGGTTAGGGTTAATAGAGTTAGAGGAGGAAGCTGGGTTAGGGTTAGTAGAGTTAGAGGAGGAAGCTGGGTTAGGGTTAATAGAGTTAGAGGAGGAAGCTGGGTTAGGGTTAATAGAGTTAGAGGAGGAAGCTGGGTTAGGGTTAATAGAGTTAGAGGAGGAAGCTGGGTTAGGGTTAATAGAGTTAGAGGAGGAAGCTGGGTTAGGGTTAGTAGAGTTAGAGGAGGAAGCAGCTGGGTTAGGGTTAGTAGAGTTAGAGGAGGAAGCTGGGTTAGGGTTAGTAGAGTTAGAGGAGGAAGCTGGGTTAGGGTTAGTAGAGTTAGAGGAGGAAGCTGGGTTAGTAGAGTTAGAGGAGGAAGCTGGGTTAGGGTTAATAGAGTTAGAGGAGGAAGCTGGGTTAGGGTTAATAGAGTTAGAGGAGGAAGCTGGGTTAGGGTTAATAGAGTTAGAGGAGGAAGCTGGGTTAGGGTTAATAGAGTTAGAGGAGGAAGCTGGGTTAGGGTTAATAGAGTTAGAGGAGGAAGCTGGGTTAGGGTTAATAGAGTTAGAGGAGGCAGCTGGGTTAGGGTTAATAGAGTTAGAGGAGGAAGCTGGGTTAGGGTTAATAGAGTTAGAGGAGGAAGCTGGGTTAGGGTTAATAGAGTTAGAGGAGGAAGCTGGGTTAGGGTTAGTAGAGTTAGAGGAGGAAGCAGGGTTAGGGTTAATAGAGTTAGAGGAGGAAGCTGGGTTAGGGTTAGTAGAGTTAGAGGAGGAAGCTGGGTTAGGGTTAGTAGAGTTAGAGGAGGAAGCTGGGTTAGGGTTAATAGAGTTAGAGGAGGAAGCTGGGTTAGGGTTAATATAGTTAGAGGAGGAAGCTGGGTTAGGGTTAGTAGAGTTAGAGGAGGAAGCTGGGTTAGGGTTAATAGAGTTAGAGGAGGAAGCTGGGTTAGGGTTAATAGAGTTAGAGGAGGAAGCTGGGTTAGGGTTAATAGAGTTAGAGGAGGAAGCTGGGTTAGGGTTAATAGAGTTAGAGGAGGAAGCAGCTGGGTTAGGGTTAATAGAGTTAGAGGAGGAAGCTGGGTTAGGGTAATAGAGTTAGAGGAGGAAGCTGGGTTAGGGTTAATAGAGTTAGAGGAGGAAGCTGGGTTAGGGTTAATAGAGTTAGAGGAGGAAGCTGGGTTAGGGTTAATAGAGTTAGAGGAGGAAGCTGGGTTAGGGTTAATAGAGTTAGAGGAGGAAGCTGGGTTAGGGTTAATAGAGTTAGAGGAGGAAGCTGGGTTAGGGTTAGTAGAGTTAGAGGAGGAAGCAGGGTTAGGGTTAATAGAGTTAGAGGAGGAAGCTGGGTTAGGGTTAGTAGAGTTAGAGGAGGAAGCTGGGTTAGGGTTAGTAGAGTTAGAGGAGGAAGCTGGGTTAGGGTTAATAGAGTTAGAGGAGAAGCTGGGTTAGGGTTAATAGAGTTAGAGGAGGAAGCTGGGTTAGGGTTAATAGAGTTAGAGGAGGAAGCTGGGTTAGGGTTAATAGAGTTAGAGGAGGAAGCTGGGTTAGGGTTAGTAGAGTTAGAGGAGGAAGCTGGGTTAGGGTTAGTAGAGTTAGAGGAGGAAGCTGGGTTAGGGTTAATATAGTTAGAGGAGGAAGCTGGGTTAGGGTTAGTAGAGTTAGAGGAGGAAGCTGGGTTAGGGTTAATAGAGTTAGAGGAGGAAGCTGGGTTAGGGTTAATAGAGTTAGAGGAGGAAGCTGGGTTAGGGTTAGTAGAGTTAGAGGAGGAAGCTGGGTTAGGGTTAATAGAGTTAGAGGAGGAAGCTGGGTTAGGGTTAATAGAGTTAGAGGAGGAAGCTGGGTTAGGGTTAATAGAGTTAGAGGAGGAAGCTGGGTTAGGGTTAATAGAGTTAGAGGAGGAAGCTGGGTTAGGGTTAGTAGAGTTAGAGGAGGAAGCTGGGTTAGGGTTAATAGAGTTAGAGGAGGAAGCTGGGTTAGGGTTAGTAGAGTTAGAGGAGGAAGCTGGGTTAGGGTTAATAGAGTTAGAGGAGGAAGCTGGGTTAGGGTTAATAGGGTTA
Source organism: Coregonus clupeaformis (assembly GCF_020615455.1). Taxonomy (NCBI): domain Eukaryota; kingdom Metazoa; phylum Chordata; class Actinopteri; order Salmoniformes; family Salmonidae; genus Coregonus; species Coregonus clupeaformis. The sequence continues at coordinate 127,023 of NW_025534624.1, read as the reverse complement.
GAGGAGGAAGCTGGGTTAGGGTTAATAGAGTTAGAGGAGGAAGCTGGGTTAGGGTTAATAGAGTTAGAGGAGGAAGCTGGGTTAGGGTTAATAGAGTTAGAGGAGGAAGCTGGGTTAGGGTTAATAGAGTTAGAGGAGGAAGCTGGGTTAGGGTTAATAGAGTTAGAGGAGGAAGCTGGGTTAGGGTTAATAGAGTTAGAGGAGGAAGCTGGGTTAGGGTTAATAGAGTTAGAGGAGGAAGCTGGGTTAGGGTTAGTAGAGTTAGAGGAGGAAGCTGGGTTAGGGTTAATAGAGTTAGAGGAGGAAGCTGGGTTAGGGTTAATAGAGTTAGAGGAGGAAGCTGGGTTAGGGTTAAAAGAGTTAGAGGAGGAAGCTGGGTTAGTAGAGTTAGAGGAGGAAGCTGGGTTAGGGTTACTAGAGTTAGAGGAGGAAGCTGGGTTAGGGTTAATAGAGGTAGAGGAGGAAGCTGGGTTAGGGTTAATAGAGTTAGAGGAGGAAGCTGGGTTAGGGTTAGTAGAGTTAGAGGAGGAAGCTGGGTTAGGGTTAATAGAGTTAGAGGAGGAAGCTGGGTTAGGGTTAATAGAGTTAGAGGAGGAAGCTGGGTTAGGGTTAATAGAGTTAGAGGAGGAAGCTGGGTTAGGGTTAATAGAGTTAGAGGAGGAAGCTGGGTTAGTAGAGTTAGAGGAGGAAGCTGCGTTATCATCTAACAACTGGTCCAGTCACATACCATACTAACCCTAACCCTAACCCATACCATGCATCTGACACACTCTTATGTCACCCATGGAAAACAGAGTGTGTGTGTGTGTGTGTATGTGTGTGTGTGCATGGTGTGTGTGTGCATGGTGTGTGTGTGTGTGTGCATGGTGTGTGTGTGCATGGTGTGTGTGTGCATGGTGTGTGTGTGCATGGTGTGTGTGTGTGTGTGTGTGTGTGTTTTGCATGGTGTGTGTGATTTGTGTGTGTGCATGGTGTGTGTGTGTGTGTGTACCTAACAGCATGTGTAATTTATTGACTGAGGTCTTGAGAGCCAACATATTGCAGCTATTGATCTTTAGGCCTAAAACCAATACTGGAGTACGTGTGTGTGCATGGCGTGTGTGTATGTGTGTGTGTGTATGTGTGTGTGTGTATGTGTGTGTGTGTGTGTGTGTATGTGTGTGTGTGTGTGTGTGTGTGTGTGTGTGTGTGTGTGTGTGTGTGTGTGTGTGTGTGTGTGTGTGTGTGTGTGTGAGAGAGAGACCAGTTCGTAACATGGATACTGAGTAGAGGGCTCCTTGGGAGCCAGGATGCACTGATAAGACCCAGACACATGGAAGGCTAGTAACCAGTTAGATAACCCCTGACCCCAGCTCCACGCCATCTCTCCTTCTCAAGACCCAGACACATGGACAGGGTCATTAGGAAGGATAATAACCAGTTGGATGACCCCTGACCCCAGCTCCACGCCATCTCTCCTTCTCCAGACCCACACACATGGACAGGGTCATTAGGAAGGGCTGATAACCAGTTGGATGACCCCTGACCCCAGCTCCACGCCATCTCTCCTTCTCAAGACCCACACACATGGACAGGGTCATTAGGAAGGATAATAACCAGTTGGATAACCCCTGACCCCAGCTCCACGCCATCTCTCCTTCTCAAGACCCACACACATGGACAGGGTCATTAGGAAGGATAATAACCAGTTGGATGACCCCTGACCCCAGCTCCACGCCATCTCTCCTTCTCAAGACCCAGACACATGGACAGGGTCATTAGGAAGGATAATAACCAGTTGGATGACCCCTGACCCCAGCTCCACGCCATCTCTCCTTCTCCAGACCCACACACATGGACAGGGTCATTAGGAAGGGCTGATAACCAGTTGGATGACCCCTGACCCCAGCTCCACGCCATCTCTCCTTCTCAAGACCCAGACACATGGACAGGGTCATTAGGAAGGATAATAACCAGTTGGATAACCCCTGACCCCAGCTCCACGCCATCTCTCCTTCTCAAGACCCACACACATGGACAGGGTCATTAGGAAGGATAATAACCAGTTGGATAACCCCTGACCCCAGCTCCACGCCATCTCTCCTTCTCAAGACCCAGACACATGGACAGGGTCATTAGGAAGGCTGATAACCAGTTGGCTGACCCCTGACCCCAGCTCCACGCCATCTCTCCTTCTCAAGACCCACACACATGGACAGGGTCATTAGGAAGGCTGATAACCAGTTGGATGACCCCTGACCCCAGCTCCACGCCATCTCTCCTTCTCAAGACCCACACACATGGACAGGGTCATTAGGAAGGCTGATAACCAGTTGGATGACCCCTGACCCCAGCTCCACGCCATCTCTCCTTCTCAAGACCCACACACATGGACAGGGTCATTAGGAAGGCTGATAACCAGTTGGATGACCCCTGACCCCAGCTCCACGCCATCTCTCCTTCTTTTGAAGAAGTATTTTTCTCCTAGTCAGCTATGATTTGAGTGAAGAGGATGGGTACAGGTCTTATAAGATGTTTAGAGGTTTTTGGAGGATGAGTTTTGAGTTTTAGTATTTAGCATTTTATTAGGATCCCCAATCCCCAACTACTCTTCCTGGGGTCCAAAGAGGAAACAAAGCGTTCCACAGGGATGCTGGTCCATGTTGACTCCAACGCTTCCCACAGGGATGCTGGCCCATGTTGACTCCAACGCTTCCCACAGTTAGCTGCATGTCCTTTGGGTGGTGGACCATTCTTGATACACACGGGAAACTGTTGAGCCTGAAAAACCCAGTAGCGCTGCAGTTCTTGACACAAACCGGTGCGCCTGGCACCTACTACCATACCCTGTTCAAAGGCACTTATGTGTCTGTGCCTGTGTGTGTGTCTCTTCACAGTCCCCGCTGTTCCATAAGGTGTATTTTTATCTGTTTTTTAAATCTGATTCTACTGCTGGCATCAGTTACCTGATGTGGAATAGATTTCCTTGTAGTCATGGCTCTATGTAGTACTGTGCTCCTCCCATAGTCTGTTCTGGACTTGGGGACTGTGAAGGTCTCCCGAGTGGCGCAGTGGTCTAAGGCACTGCATCGCAGTGCTAACTGTGCCACTAGAGATCCTGGTTTGAATCCAGGCTCTGTCGTAGCCGGCCGCGACCGGGAGACCCATGGGGCGGCGCACAATTGGCCCAGGGGAGGGAATGGCCGGCAGGGATGTAGCTCAGTTGGTAGAGCATGGCGTTTGCAACGCCAGGGTTGTGGGTTCGATTCCCACGGGGGGGTATGAAAAAAGAAATAATGTATGCACTAACTGTAAGTCGCTCTGGATAAGAGCGTCTGCTAAATGACGTAAAGGTAAAATGTAAAAGAGATCTCTGGTGGCATGTCTTGGGTGTCCGAGCTGTGTGCTAGTCGTTTTAACAGACAGCTCGGTGCATTCAACATGTCAATACCTCTCACAAATACAAGTAGCGATGAAGTCAATCTCGCCTCCACTTTGAGCCAGGAGAGATTGACATGCATATTATTAATGTTAGCTCTCTGTGTACATCCAAGGGCCAGCCGTGCTGCCCTGTTCTGAGCCAACAGCAATTTTCTTAAGTCCCTCTTTATGGCACCTGACCACATGACTGAACAGTGTCCAGGTGTCACAAAACTAGGGCCTGTAGGACCTGCCTTGTTGATAGTGCTGTTAAGAAGGCAGAGCAGAGCTTTATTATGGACAGACTTCTCTCCATCTTAGCTACTGTTGTATCAATATGTTTTGACCATGACAGTTTACAATCCAGTTAGTCACCTAAACTTGCTAAATTTCCACATTATTCATTACAAGATTTAGTTGAGGTTAAGGGTTTTAGTGAATGATTTGTCCCAAATACTTTGCTGTTAGTTTTTGAACTATTTAGGACTAACTTATTCCTTGCCAACCATTCTGAAACTAACTGCAGCTCTTTGTTAAGTGTTGCTGTCATTTCAGTCGCTGTAGTAGCTGACGTGTATAGTGTTGAGTCATCCGCATACATAGACACACAGGCTTTACTCAAAGCCAGCGGCACGTTGTTATTAAAGATCGGAAGCGTCCATTAAAGAACCTCTACGGGACGGTTGCTGCTCAAAACGCCATGTGTGACTAGAATGGCATTGTAAACAACGCCAGCTGTCCGGGACATAGACACGTCTCGCATGTTTAGGACTAGCGTAAATGTTACACGGGCAGAAAGCTTCAATTCTTGTTAATCTGACTGCACTGTCCAATTTACAGTCGCTATTACAGCAACAAAATAATAATTTCATGCTATTGTTTTGAGGAGAGTGCACAACAACAGAACACTGTTGTCACGGCAACTGGTTTGATTCATTCCCCTCTGAAGGTAAATAATGTCCTTACATTCAGTCATCTGGCTCTGATTTGTCACCCTGAAAATGTAGCATAGTTTTGTTTGATTTAAAATCCATTTTTATATTCAAATGTAGGAACTGGGTTCTACTGTTTGACGCCCTGCTGTCTCTGGTATCTTTTACCAGATCTAATGTGTTATGTTCTCCTACATTCATTTCACATTTCCACAAACTTCAAAGTGTTTCCTTTCAAATGGTGTCAGGAATATGCATATCCTTGCTTCGGGTCCTGAGCTACAGGCAGTTAGATTTGGGTTTGTCATTTTAGGCGGAAATTGAAAAAAAGGGTCCGATCCTCAAGAGGTTTTAGAAGCCCCTCTGTGTTCTGTTGGACAGGTAACTCTTTATCCACAATATAGCAGCGGGTGTAAAGCCATAACACATACGTTTTTCCATCAGCAGATAATGATCGACAATGTCAAAAGCTGCACTTAAGTCTAACAAAACAAAACAGCCCCCATAATCTTTTAATCATCAATTTCTCTCAGCCAATCATCAGTCATTTGTGTCAGTGCTGTGCTTGTTGAATGTCCTTCCCTATCAGCGTGCTGAAAGTTTGTTGTCAATTTGTTTACTGTAAAATAGCGTTGTATCTGGTCAAACACCATTTTATCCAAAAGTTTACTAAGGGTTGGTAACAGGCTGATTGGTCGGCTATTTGAGCCAGTAAAGGGGGCTTCACTATTCTTAGGGAGCGGAATGACTCTTGCTTCCCTCCAGGCCTGAGGGGGCACACTTTCTAGTAGGCTTAGCTTGAAATACAACTCCTGCTCTCAAATATTGAGCAGACGCACACACACACACACACACACACACACACACACACACACACACACACACACACACACACACACACACACACACACACACACACACACACACACACACAGAGAGAGAGCAGGGAAACAGCCTCACACTCCCTTATAAATACAGATAATACTGAGATACACCCTGGAGTCACACTGAGACAGACCTACAGAGACAGAGAGACACTGAGACAGAGAGACACACTGAGACAGACCTGCAGAGACAGAGAGACACACTGAGACAGAGAGACACTGAGACAGAGAGACACTGAGACAGAGACACACTGAGACAGAGAGCCACTGAGACAGAGACACTGAGACAGAGACACTGAGACAGAGAGACACTGAGACAGAGAGACACTGAGACAGAGACACTGAGACAGAGAGACACTGAGACAGAGAGACACTGAGACAGAGACACACTGAGACAGAGAGACACTGAGACAGAGACACACTGAGACAAAGACACACTGAGACAGCGACACACTGAGACAGAGAGACACTGAGACAGAGAGACACTGAGACAGAGAGACACTGAGACAGAGAAACACTGAGATAGAGAGACACTGAGACAGAGACACACTGAGACAGAGAGATACTGAGACAGAGAGATACTGAGACAGAGAGACACTGAGACAGAGAGACACTGAGACAGAGAGACACTGAGACAAAGGTTAGAGCTAGGGTTAGGGTTAGTACAGTCAGTCTGTGAGGGTTAGGGTTAGTACAGTCAGTCTGTGAGGGTTAGGGTTAGTACAGTCAGTCTGTGAGGGTTAGGGTTAGTACAGTCAGTCTGTGAGGGTTAGGGTTAGTACAGTCAGTCTGTGAGGGTTAGGGTTAGTACAGTCAGTCTGTGAGGGTTAGGGTTAGTACAGTCAGTCTGTGAGGGTTAGGGTCTGGGTTTGTGAGGGTTAGGGTTAATCCAGTCAGTCTGTGAGGGTTAGGGTCTGGGTTTGTGAGGGTTAGGGTTAGTACAGTCAGTCTGTGAGGGTTAGGGTTAGTACAGTCAGTCTGTGAGGGTTAGGGTTAGTACAGTCAGTCTGTGAGGGTTAGGGTTAGTACAGTCAGTCTGTGAGGGTTAGGGTCTGGGTTTGTGAGGGTTAGGGTTAATCCAGTCAGTCTGTGAGGGTTAGGGTCTGGGTTTGTGAGGGTTAGGGTTAGTACAGTCAGTCTGTGAGGGTTAGGGTTAGTACAGTCAGTCTGTGAGGGTTAGGGTCTGGGTTTGTGAGGGTCTGGCTGCGCAAGGCTGAATTGAGTCCCTGATAATCTTGATGTTGTTTTAAAAAGGTTCCTCCTCTAAAAGTCAAAATGGTGTGAGATTTGGTTTCAAGCCCTTTTAGCTTTCAACTAGACACTGATTGCACAGGTAGATAAGACCACCGCACAGTGTCTGTCTGTCTGTCTGTGTGTAACAACACTCCACTGTCCCCTGGCAGAGCTTCCATTAGCTGCTCTCCTCTCTCTTGTTGCCGGGCGATACTGTACACTGTTGTGTTTGACCAACTCCTGCTCTCAAATATTGACAACACACTCACACACACACACACACACACACACACACACACACACACACACACACACACACACACACACACACAGAGCAGGGAAACAGCCTCGCACTCCCTTATAAATACAGATAATACTGAGATACACCCTGGAGTCACACTGAGACAGACCTACAGAGACAGAGAGACACAGAGACAGAGAGACACTGAGACAGACCTACAGAGACAGAGAGACACTGAGACAGACCTACAGAGACAGAGAGACACTGAGACAGAGAGACACTGAGACAGAGAGACACGGAGACAGACCTACAGAGACAGAGAGACACTGAGACAGAGAGACACTGAGACAGAGAGACACGGAGACAGACCTACAGAGACAGAGAGACACTGAGACAGAGAGACACTGAGACAGAGAGACACTGAGACAGACCTACAGAGACAGAGAGACACTGAGACAGACCTACAGAGACAGAGAGACACTGAGACAGAGAGACACTGAGACACTGAGACAGACCTACAGAGACAGAGACACAGTGAGACAGAGACACAGTGAGAGAGAGACACAGTGAGACAGAGAGACACTGAGACAGAGAGACACTGAGACAGAGAGATACTGAGACAGAGACACACTGAGACAGAGACACAGTGAGACAGAGACACAGTGAGCAGCAGGAGACACAGTGAGACAGAGACACAGTGAGCAGCAGGAGACACACTGAGAGAGATACACTGAGACAGAGACACACTGAGACAGAGACACACTGAGACAGAGACACACTGAGACAGAGACACAGTGAGAGAGAGACACAGTGAGCAGCAGGAGACCTCTATCAGCCTGGAGAGAGAGCGGACCAGAGGACTAGAGGAGGAGACCCAGAACTCTAACTCCAACCCAGAAGACCAGGACCAGTCAGGCAGCTGGGACACAGAACCAGAAGACCCAGAAAACCTATTAACCCTGACCCCGGACAAGAAGACCCAGACCAGACAACCCAGAAGAGCAGAACCAGCTCAGACAACCAGGACCACCCACTACAGCCCACTACAGCCCACTACAGCCCCAGGCCAGCCCAGAACCGGCCCAGTCCACTACAGCCCCAGAACCAGCCCAGAGCCTGCCCAGGCCAGCGGACAGGACAGAGAGGTGAGGAGAGTGTGGAGGGTTCAGAACCAGGCCAGTGTCTCTCTGTCTCAGTGTCTCTCTGTCTCAGTGTCTCTCTGTCTCAGTGTCTCTCTCTCTCAGTGTGTCTCTGTCTCAGTGTCTCTCTGTCTCAGTGTCTCTCTGTCTCAGTGTCTCTCTGTCTCAGTGTCTCTCTGTCTCAGTGTCTCTCTGTCTCAGTGTGTCTCTGTCTCAGTGTCTATCTGTCTCAGTGTGTCTCTATCTCAGTAGGTCTGTCTCAGTATCTCTCTGTCTCAGTGTCTCTCTGTCTCAGTGTCTCTCTGTCTCAGTGTCTCTCTGTCTCAGTATCTCTCTGTCTCAGTGTCTCTCTGTCTCAGTGTCTCTCTGTATCAGTGTGTCTCTGTCTCAGTGTCTCTCTGTCTCAGTGTCTCTCTGTCTCAGTGTGTCTCTGTCTCAGTGTCTCTCTGTCTCAGTGTCTCTCTGTCTCAGTGCGTCTTTAGCAGCTCAGTTCTGATTGGTGTTCTGTCTCTGTCCTCAGTTCTGATTGGTGTGTTCTGTCTCTGTCCTCAGATGTGATTGGTGTTCTGTCTCTGTCCTCAGTTCTTATTGGTCAAGATGGCGGCGGGTGTCATCAGAACCTTCTGTCTCCCGGCCACTCCCTCCTGCTACCTACCCATGATCCTCCAACATTCCCTCACGGACGAGGAAGAAGAGGAGAGGGAGGAGGATGAGGAAGAGAGGGAGGAAGAGGAGGAGGTAAGTCCTTATAACTATTTTTAAACTTCTGACCTTTATCTCTGATATTAAAGGTGTCGTATTGATTTGATAGTTGTGTGCAAATAAAATAAATGATTACTCTTGTATTAATATAATTATTAGGAGAGGGAGGAAGAGGAAGATGATGAGGAAGAGGGAGCTTTCTCAAGCCCTGCCCCTTGCTCGTCAGATCTGACCAATCAGTTGCTTCGGTTCGCTGACACCATCAGCCGTGACGTCATGCGGTATTTTGGCTGTCGCCACGACGACCCGGACGCCTGTAACATCTACAGTGACAATGACCGCATCTCCACGGCAAAAAGTGGACGACGGCGTTACTATGATGACCTGGTTAGGATGGCAACAGGAAGCCCGGAGTCCGTGTCTAGGGCCGACAGTCGCCAAGGGCCGTGTGTTTCTCTTGCCGGGGGTGATGGAAGTCTGGGTCCGTTGGCCGAGTTGTTCGACAGTCGGATAGAGCCGAGCCAGGGACGATGCCGTCCAATGAACAAGAGACACCTCCCTCTCAGCTTCTGGAACGAGCCAATCCCCTGCCTCCCTGTGGGCACGCTCAGTAGCGCTGACAATACACACACACACCACAACACACACTCACATGACAACACACACACACCCGATAACACACACACACACCCGGACTTCAGTGACCTGCTTGCTCACTGGGACCCCAATCCTGACCTCACGCACACGCACACCGACCTCACACACACACACACCGACCTCACACACACACACACCGACCTCACACACACCGCTCTGACGGTGAACACACTGAGTTCCAGCAGAGGTTCTGTTTAACAACATTGGACAGTTGTGTTGTAATTATGGTCGTGTTGAAGAGACATTTCAACTGTGAGGGGGTGAAGACGTGTGTATGTATTTCTATATAGATATAAATAGATATATATATACATATATTTATATGTATCTATATATATGTATATGTATTTGTTTGTATTTATGTAACATGTCTAGAGATACATTATACATTTAGTATTGTATTGCACTGTATACATTTAGTATTGTATTTGTATTTGTATTTGTATTTATTAAGGATCCCCATGACCTCCTGCCAAATCATTCACAAGCAGCTACTCTTCCTGGGGTCCAGCAACATTAAGACAATTTAAAATATTACATGACATTACATTCTTGAATGAGTTCCCACATATGCTGAACACTTGTTGGCTGGTTAAAATATTTTTGGATTTGTTTAACACTTTTTTGGTTACTGCATGATTCCATATATGTGTTATTTCATAGTATTGATGTCTTCACTATTATTCTACAATGTAAAAAATAGTAAAAATTAAGAAAAACCCTTGAATGAGTAGGTGTGTCCAAATATTTGACTGGTACTGTACTTGGCTGTGAAGTCAGCGTTTGTTGATGGCATGTCATGCCTGAGTCTGCTAATCTTGCCAATGAAAAAAAATATTAAAGTAATTGTCAATATCAATGGGTTTTGTGATGAATGAGCCATCTGATTCAATGAATGATGGAGCGGAGTTTGCCTTCTTGCCCAAAATGTCATTGAAGGGGCTCCAAAGCTTTTTACTATCATTCTTTATGTCGTTTTTCTTTGTTTCATAGTGTAGTTTCTTCTTCTTTTTATTCAGTTTAGTCACATGATTTCTCAACTTGCAGTGCGTTTGCCAATCGGTTGTGCAGCCAGACTTATTTGCCATTCCTTTTGCCTCATCCCTCTCAAACATAACATTTTTCAATTCCTCATCAATCCACGGGGATTTAACAGTTTTTACAGTCATTTTCTTAATGGGTGCATGCTTATTAGTAACTGGAATAAGCAATTTCATAAATGTGTCAAGTGCAGCGTCTGGTTGCTCCTCATTACACACCACGGACCAACATATATTCTTTACATCAACAACACAGGAATCACTACAAAACGTATTGTATGACCTCTTATACACTATATTAGGCCCAGCCTTTGGAACTTTGGTTTTCCTAGATATGGCTACTATATTGTGATCACTACATCCGATGGATCTGGATACTGCTTTCAAGCACATTTCTGCAGCATTAGTAAAGATGTGATCAATACATGTTGATGATTTCATTCCTGTCCTGTTTGTAACTACCCTGGTAGGTTGACTGATAACCTGAACCAGGTTGCAGGCACTGGTTACAGTTTGAAGCTTTTTCTTGAGTGGGCAGCCTGATGAAAGCCAGACAATATTTAAATCACCCAGAAAATATACCTCTCTGTTGATATCTCATACATTATCAAGCATTTCACACATGTTATCCAGATACTGGCTGCTAGAACTTGGTGGTCTATAGCAGCTTCCCACCAGAATGGGCTTTAGGTAACGTATTCTACAGTATACAGTCAGTATTGTATTGTACAGTATACAGTCAGTATTGTATTGTACAGTATACAGTCAGTATTGTATTGTACAGTATACAGTCAGTATTGTATTGTACAGTATACAGTCAGTATTGTATTGTACAGTATACAGTCAGTATTGTATTGTACTGTATACAGTCAGTATTGTATTGTACAGTATACAGTCAGTATTGTGTTGTACAGTATACAGTCAGTATTGTATTGTACAGTATAAAGTCAGTATTGTATTGTACAGTATACAGTCAGTATTGTATTGTACTGCATACAGTCAGTATTGTATTGTACAGTATACAGTCAGTATTGTATTGTACAGTATACAGTCAGTATTGTATTGTACAGTATACAGTCAGTATTGTATTGTACTGTATACAGTCAGTATTGTATTGTACAGTATACAGTCAGTATTGTATTGTACAGTATACAGTTAGCATTGCATTGTATTGTATACAGTTAGTATAGTATTATATTGTATTCAGTTAGTATTCTATTGTATTGGACTGTATACAGTTTGTATTGTATTGTACTGTTACAGTTAGTATTGTAGTGTATTGTACCATATACATGTTAGTATTTTATTGTGTTGTACTGTATACATGTTAGTATTGTATTGTACTGTATAGTGTTAGTATTGTATTGTACTGCATACAGTTAGTAGTGTATTGTGCTGTATAGAGGTAGTATTGCATTGTATTATACAGTATTCAGTTAGTATTGAATTGCACTGTATACAGTTAGTATTGTATTGTATTGTACTTATACAGTTAGTATTGTAATGTACTGTAAACAGTTAGTATTGTATTGTACAGTATACAGTCAGTATTGTATTGTACAGTATACAGTCAGTATTGTATTGTACTGTATACAGTCAGTATTGTATTGTACTGTATACAGTCAGTATTGTATTGTACTGTATACAGTCAGTATTGTATTGTATTGTACTGTATACAGTCAGTATTGTATTGTACTGTATACAGTCAGTATTGTATTGTACTGTATACAGTCAGTATTGTATTGTACAGTATACAGTCAGTATTGTGTTGTACTGTATACAGTCACTATTGTATTGTACTGTATACAGTCAGTATTGTATTGTATTGTACTGTATACAGTCAGTATTGTATTGTACAGTATACAGTCAGTATTGTGTTGTACAGTATACAGTCAGTATTGTATTGTACAGTATACAGTCAGTATTGTATTGTACAGTATACAGTCAGTATTGAATTGTACTGTATACAGTCAGTATTGTATTGTACAGTATACAGTCAGTATTGTATTGTACAGTATACAGTCAGTATTGTATTGTACAGTATACAGTCAGTATTGTATTGTACTGTATACAGTCAGTATTGTATTGTACAGTATACAGTCAGTATTGTATTGTACAGTATACAGTTAGCATTGCATTGTATTGTATACAGTTAGTATAGTATTATATTGTATTCAGTTAGTATTCTATTGTATTGGACTGTATACAGTTTGTATTGTATTGTACTGTTACAGTTAGTATTGTAGTGTATTGTATTATATACATGTTAGTATTTTATTGTGTTGTACTGTATACATGTTAGTATTGTATTGTACTGTATAGTGTTAGTATTGTATTGTACTGCATACAGTTAGTAGTGTATTGTGCTGTATAGAGGTAGTATTGCATTGTATTATACAGTATTCAGTTAGTATTGAATTGCACTGTATACAGTTAGTATTGTATTGTATTGTACTTATACAGTTAGTATTGTAATGTACTGTAAACAGTTAGTATGTTATTGTACTGTATACAGTTAGTATTGTATTGTGCTGTATACAGTTAGTATTGTATTGTACAGTATACAGTCAGTATTGTATTGTACTGTATACAGTCAGAATTGTATTGTATTGTACTTTATACAGTCAGTATTGTATTGTACTGTATACAGTTAGTATGGTATTGTACTGTATGCAGTCAGGATTGTATTGTATTGTAATGTATACAGTCAGAATTGTATTGTATTGTACTTTATACAGTCAGTATTGTATTGTACTGTTAACAGTTAGTATTGTATTGTACTGTATACAGTCAGTATTGTACTGTATACCATTAGTATTGTACTGTATACAGTCAGGATTGTATTGTACTGTATACAGTTAGAATTGTATTGTACTGTATACAGTCAGGATTATATTGTATTGTAATGTATACAGTTAGTATGTTATTGTGCTGTATACAGTTAGTATTGTATTGTATTGTACTGTATACAGTCAGTATTGTATTGTACTGTATACAGTCAGAATTGTATTGTATTGTACTTTATACAGTCAGTATTGTATTGTACTGTTAACAGTTAGTATTTTATTGTACTGTATACAGTCAGTAATGTATTGTATTGTACTGTATACCATTAGTATTGTACTGTACTGTATACAGTCAGGATTGTATTGTACTGTATACAGTCAGTATTGCATTGTACTGTATACAGTCAGAATTGTATTTTATTGTACTTTATACAGTCAGTATTGTATTGTATTGTATGCAGTCAGTATTGTATTGTACTGTATACAGTCAGTATTCTATGGTACTGTACTGTATACAGTCAGCATTGTATTGTACTGTACTGTATACAGTCAGTATTGTATTGTATTGTACTGTATACAATCAGTATTGTATTGTATTGTACTGTATACAGTCAGGATTGTATTGTACTGCATACAGTCAGTATTGCATTGTACTGTATACAGTGAGAATTGTATTTTATTGTACTTTATACAGTCAGTATTGTATTATACTGTATGCAGTCAGTATCGTATTGTACTGTATACAGTCAGTATTGTATTGTACTGTATACAGTTAGTATTGTATTGTATTGTATTGTACTGTATAGAATCAGTATTGTATTGTATTGTACTGTATACAGTCAGTATTGTATTGTGCTGTACTGTATAATGTCAGTATTGTATTGTATTGTACTGTATACAATCAGTATTGTATTGTACTGTACTGTATAAAGTCAGTATTGTATTGTACGGTATACAGTCAGTATTGTATTGTATTGTACTGTATAATGTTAGTATTATATTGTATTGTACTGCAAACAGTCAGTATTGTATTGTACTGTATACAGTCAGTATTGTATTGTACTGTATACAGTCATATTGTATTTTATTGTACTGTATACTGTCAGTATTGTATTGTACTGTACTGTATACAGTCAGTATTGTATTGTACTGCATACAAGCAGTATTGTATTGCATTGTACTGTATAAATCAGTATAGTACTGTATACAGTCAGTATTGTATTGTATTGGACTGCATATAGTTAGTATTGTATTTTATTGTACTGCATACAGTCATTATTGTATTGTATTGTATACAGTCAGTATTGTATTGTACTGTATACAGTCGGTATTCTATGGTACTGTACTGTATACAGTCAGCATTGTATTGTACTGTAATGTATACAGTCAGCATTGTAATGTACTGTACTGTATACAGTCTGTATTGTATTGTATTGTACTGTATACAGTCAGTATTGTATTGTATTGTATTGTACTGTATACAGTCAGGATTGTATTGTACTGAATACAGTCAGTATTGCATTGTACTGTATACAGTGAGAATTGTATTTTATTGTACTTTATACAGTCAGTATTGTATTATACTGTATGCAGTCAGTATCGTATTGTACTGTATACAGTCAGTATTGTATTGTACTGTATAAAGTTAGTATTGTATTGTATTGTATTGTACTGTATAGAGTCAGTATTGTATCGTATTGTACTGTATACAGTCAGTAATGTATTTTACTGTATACAGTTAGTATTGTATTGTACTGTACTGTATACTGTCAGTATTGTATTGAATTGTACTGTATACAATCAGTATTGTATTGTACTGTACTGTATAAAGTCAGTATTGTATTGTACTGTATACAGTCAGTATTGTATTGTAATGTACTGTATAATGTTAGTATTCTATTGTATTGTACTGCAAACAGTCAGTATTGTATTGTACTGTACTGTATAAAGTCAGTATTGTATTGTACTGTATACAGTCAGTATTGTATTGTGCTGTATACAGTCATATTGTATTGTATTGTACTGTATACTGTCAGTATTGTACTGTACTGTATACAGTCAGTATTGTATTGTACTGCATAAATCAGTATAGTACTGTATACAGTCAGTATTGTATTGTATTGGACTGCATATAGTTAGTATTGTATTTTATTGTACTGCATACAGTCAGTATTGTATTGTATTGTACTGTAAAAATCAGTATTGTACTATATACAGAAAGTATTGTATTGTATTAGACTGCATACAGTTAGTATTGTATTGTATTGTACTGTATGCAGTCATTATTGTATTGTACGGTATAGAGTCAGTATTGTATTGTATACAGTCAGTGTTCTATGGTATTGTACTGTATACAGTCAGTATTGTATTGTATTGTACTGTAAACAGTCAGTATTGTATTGTATTGTACTGTATACTATTAGTATTATATTGTATTGTATTGTATACAGTCAGTATTGTATTGTACTGTATACAGTCAGTATAGTATTGTATAGTACTGTATACAGTTAGTATCGTATTGGACTGTATAGAGTCAGTATTGTATTATATTGTAAACAGTCAGTATTGTATTGTATTGTACTGTATATAGTAAGTATTGTACTGTATTGTACAGTATAAAGTCAGACATAGTATTGTATTTACTGTTTACAGTCAGTATTGTATTGTATTGTACTGTATACAGACAGTATTGTATTGTACTGTACTTTATACAGTAAGTATTTTATTGTACTGCATACAGTGAGTATTTTATTGTATTGTACTGTATACAGTTAGTATTATATTGTATTGTATATAGTCAGTATTGTAGTGTATTTTACTGTATACAGTCAGTATTGTATTGTACTGCATACAGTGAGTATTGTATTGTATTGTACTGTATACAGTCAGTATTGTACTGTATACAGTCAGTATTGTGTTGTATTGGACTGTATACAGTTAGTATTGTATTGTATTGTTCTGTTTACAGTCAGTATTGTATTGTACTGTATACAGTTAGAATTGTATTGTACTGTATACAGTCAGTATTTTATTATATTGTACTGTATACAGTTAGTATTGTATTGTATTGTATATAGTCAGTATTGTAGTGTATTTTACTGTATACAGTCAGTATAGTATTGTATAGTACTGTATACAGTTAGTATCGTATTGGACTGTATAGAGTCAGTATTGTATTATATTGTAAACAGTCAGTAGTGTATTGTATTGTACTGTATATAGTAAGTATTTTACTGTATTGTACAGTATAAAGTCAGACATAGTATTGTATTTACTGTTTACAGTCAGTATTGTATTGTATTGTACTGTATACAGACAGTATTGTATTGTACTGTACTTTATACAGTAAGTATTTTATTGTACTGCATACAGTGAGTATTTTATTGTATTGTACTGTATACAGTTAGTATTATATTGTATTGTATATAGTCAGTATTGTAGTGTATTTTACTGTATACAGTCAGTATTGTATTGTACTGCATACAGTGAGTATTGTATTGTATTGTACTGTATACAGTCAGTATTGTACTGTATACAGTCAGTATTGTGTTGTATTGGACTGTATACAGTTAGTATTGTATTGTATTGTTCTGTTTACAGTCAGTATTGTATTGTACTGTATACAGTTAGAATTGTATTGTACTGTATACAGTCAGTATTTTATTATATTGTACTGTATACAGTTAGTATTATATTGTATTGTATATAGTCAGTATTGTAGTGTATTTTACTGTATACAGTCAGTATTGTATTGTACTGTACGCAGTTAGTACCATATTCTATTGTACTGTACACAGTCAGTATTGTATTGTATTGTACTGTATACAGTTAGTATTGTATTGTACTGTACTGTATACAGTCAGTATTTTATTGTATTGTACTGTATACAGTTAGTATACTATTGTATTGTGCTGTATACAGTCAGTATTGTATTGTACTGTACTCTATACAGTCAGTCTTGTATTGTACTTTATACAGTCAGAATTGTATTGTATTGTACTGTATACAGTTAGTATTCTATTGTACTGTACTGTATACAGTCAGGGAGGTAGTTGTATATAAAGTGTTAGGGGTTAGGGAACAGGGAGGTAGCCGTATATAAAGTGTTAGGGGTTAGGGAACAGGGAGGTAGCTGGAGATAAAGTGTTAGGGAACAGGGAGGTAGCTGGAGATAAAGTGTTAGGGGTTAGGGAACAGGGAGGTAGCTGGATATAGAGTGTTAGGGGTTAGGGAACAGGGAGGTAGCTGGAGATAAAGTGTTATGTGTTAGGGAACAGGGAGGTAGCTGTAGATAGAGTGTTAGGGGTTAGGGAACAGGGAGGTAGCTGTAGATAAAGTGTTAGGGGTTAGGGAACAGGGAGGTAGCTGTAGATAAAGTGTTAGGGAACAGGGAGGTAGCTGTAGATAGAGTGTTAGGGGTTAGGGAACAGGGAGGTAGCTGTAGATAGAGTGTTAGGGGTTAGGGAACAGGGAGGTAGCTGTAGATAGAGTGTTAGGGGTTAGGGAACAGGGAGGTAGCTGGAGATAAAGTGTTAGGGGTTAGGGAACAGGGAGGTAGCTGTAGATAAAGTGTTAGGGAACAGGGAGGTAGCTGTAGATAGAGTGTTAGGGGTTAGGGAACAGGGAGGTAGCTGGAGATAAAGTGTTAGGGAACAGGGAGGTAGCTGGAGATAAAGTGTTAGGGAACAGGGAGGTAGCTGGAGATAGAGTGTTAGGGGTTAGGGAACAGGGAGGTACCTGGAGATAAAGTGTTAGGGGTTAGGGAACAGGGAGGTAGCTGGAGATAGAGTGTTAGGGGTTAGGGAACAGGGAGGTAGCTGGATATAAAGTGTTAGGGAACAGGGAGGTAGCTGTAGATAATGTGTTAGGGAACAGGGAGGTAGCTGGAGATAGAGTGTTAGGGGTTAGGGAACAGGGAGGTACCTGGAGATAAAGTGTTAGGGGTTAGGGAACAGGGAGGTAGCTGTAGATAAAGTGTTAGGGAACAGGGAGGTAGCTGGAGATAAAGTGTTAGGGGTTAGGGAACAGGGAGGTAGCTGTAGATAAAGTGTTAGGGGTTAGGGAACAGGGAGGTAGCTGGAGATAGAGTGTTAGGGAACAGTGAGGTAGCTGTAGATAACGTATTAGGGAACAGGGAGGTAGCTGTAGATAACGTGTTAGGGAACAGGGAGGTAGCTGGAGATAGAGTGTTAGGGGTTAGGGAACAGGGAGGTACCTGGAGATAAAGTGTTAGGGGTTAGGGAACAGGGAGGTAGCTGTAGATAAAGTGTTAGGGAACAGGGAGGTAGCTGGAGATAAAGTGTTAGGGGTTAGGGAACAGGGAGGTAGCTGTAGATAAAGTGTTAGGGGTTAGGGAACAGGGAGGTAGCTGGAGATAGAGTGTTAGGGAACAGGGAGGTAGCTGGAGATAGAGTGTTAGGGGTTAGGGAACAGGGAGGTAGCTGGAGATAAAGTGTTAGGGGTTAGGGAACAGGGAGGTAGCTGGAGATAGAGTGTTAGGGGTTAGGGAACAGGGAGGTAGCTGTAGATAGAGTGTTAGGGAACAGGGAGGTAGCTGGAGATAGAGTGTTAGGGAACAGGGAGGTAGCTGTAGATAGAGTGTTAGGGAACAGGGAGGTAGCTGGAGATAGAGTGTTAGGGGTTAGGGAACAGGGAGGTAGCTGGAGATAAAGTGTTAGGGGTTAGGGAACAGGGAGGTAGCTGGAGATAAAGTGTTAGGGAACAGGGAGGTAGCTGTAGATAGAGTGTTAGGGGTTAGGGAACAGGGAGGTAGCTGTAGATAGAGTGTTAGGGGTTAGGGAACAGGGAGGTAGCTGTAGATAGAGTGTTAGGGGTTAGGGAACAGGGAGGTAGCTGTAGATAGAGTGTTAGGGGTTAGGGAACAGGGAGGTAGCTGTAGATAGAGTGTTAGGGGTTAGGGAACAGGGAGGTAGCTGGAGATAGAGTGTTAGGGGTTAGGGAACAGGGAGGTAGCTGGAGATAACGTGTTAGGGAACAGGGAGGTAGCTGTAGATAAAGTGTTAGGGGTTAGGGAACAGGGAGGTAGCTGGAGATAAAGTGTTAGGGGTTAGGGAACAGGGAGGTAGCTGTAGATAGAGTGTTAGGGGTTAGGGAACAGGGAGGTAGCTGGAGATAGAGTGTTAGGGGTTAGGGAACAGGGAGGTTGCTGTAGATAGAGTGTTAGGGGTTAGGGAACAGGGAGGTTGCTGTAGATAGAGTGTTAGGGGTTAGGGAACAGGGAGGTAGCTGGAGATAGAGTGTTAGGGGTTAGGGAACAGGGAGGTAGCTGTAAATAAAGTGTTAGGGAACAGGGAGGTAGCTGGAGATAAAGTGTTAGGGGTTAGGGAACAGGGAGGTAGCTGTAGATAGAGTGTTAGGGGTTAGGGAACAGGGAGGTAGCTGGAGATAGAGTGTTAGGGGTTAGGGAACAGGGAGGTAGCTGTAGATAACGTGTTAGGGAACAGGGAGGTAGCTGTAGATAAAGTGTTAGGGGTTAGGGAACAGGAGGGTAGCTGGAGATAAAGTGTTAGGGGTTAGGGAACAGGGAGGTAGCTGTAGATAACGTGTTAGGGAACAGGGAGGTAGCTGGAGATAAAGTGTTAGGGGTTAGGGAACAGGGAGGTAGCTGTAGATAGAGTGTTAGGGGTTAGGGAACAGGGAGGTAGCTGGATATAGAGTGTTAGGGGTTAGGGAACAGGGAGGTAGCTGTAGATAAAGTGTTAGGGAACAGGGAGGTAGCTGGAGATAAAGTGTTAGGGAACAGGGAGGTAGCTGGAGATAGAGTGTTAGGGGTTAGGGAACAGGGAGGTAGCTGTAGATAAAGTGTTAGGGGTTAGGGAACAGGGAGGTAGCTGGAGATAAAGTGTTAGGGGTTAGGGAACAGGGAGGTAGCTGTAGATAAAGTGTTAGGGGTTAGGGAACAGGGAGGTAGCTGTAGATAAAGTGTTAGGGGTTAGGGAACAGGGAGGTAGCTGGAGATAAAGTGTTAGGGGTTAGGGAACAGGGAGGTAGCTGGAGATAGAGTGTTAGGGGTTAGGGAACAGGGAGGTAGCTGGAGATAAAGTGTTAGGGAACAGGGAGGTAGCTGTAGATAAAGTGTTAGGGGTTAGGGAACAGGGAGTTAGCTGGAGATAGAGTGTTAGGGGTTAGGGAACAGGGAGGTAGCTGGAGATAAAGTGTTAGGGAACAGGGAGGTAGCTGGAGATAAAGTTTTAGGGGTTAGGGAACAGGGAGGTAGCTGGAGATAGAGTGTTAGGGGTTAGGGAACAGGGAGGTAGCTGGAGATAGAGTGTTAGGGGTTAGGGAACAGGGAGGTAGCTGTAGATAACGTGTTAGGGAACAGGGAGGTAGCTGTAGATAAAGTGTTAGGGGTTAGGGAACAGGAGGGTAGCTGGAGATAAAGTGTTAGGGGTTAGGGAACAGGGAGGTAGCTGGAGATAAAGTGTTAGGGAACAGGGAGGTAGCTGGAGATAGAGTGTTAGGGGTTAGGGAACAGGGAGGTAGCTGGAGATAAAGTGTTAGGGAACAGGGAGGTAGCTGGAGATAAAGTGTTAGGGGTTAGGGAACAGGGAGGTAGCTGGAGATAAAGTGTTAGGGGTTAGGGAACAGGGAGGTAGCTGGAGATAAAGTGTTAGGGGTTAGGGAACAGGGAGGTAGCTGGAGATAAAGTGTTAGGGAACAGGGAGGTAGCTGGAGATAAAGTGTTAGGGGTTAGGGAACAGGGAGGTAGCTGGAGATAGAGTGTTAGGGGTTAGGGAACAGGGAGGTAGCTGGAGATAAAGTGTTAGGGGTTAGGGAACAGGGAGGTAGCTGTAGATAGAGTGTTAGGGGTTAGGGAACAGGGAGGTAGCTGGAGATATAGTGTTAGGGGTTAGGGAACAGGGAGGTAGCTGGAGATATAGTGTTAGGGGTTAGGGAACAGGGAGGTAGCTGGAGATAAAGTGTTAGGGGTTAGGGAACAGGGAGGTAGCTGTAGATAGAGTATTAGGGGTTAGGGAACAGGGAGGTAGCTGTAGATAACGTTAGCCAGAAATAAGGTCTGAAATGAATGGGTGCATCTCCATGCGTGTCTGTGTGTGTGTGTGTGTGTGTGTGTGTGTGTGTGTGTGTGTGTGTGTGTGTGTGTGTGTGTGTGTGTGTGTGTGTGTGTGTGTGTGTGTGTGTGTGTGTGTTAGTGAGTCTATCTAACACTCAAAGTGACTATCACTGAGCTACCTATACTATGCCAGTGAAATGTGACACTTTGTGATTGGACAGTTAAGGTTGGGATTTGGCTTCTGATTGGTCGATAGTGAGACCAGTAGGATTCCGACACACACACACTCCTGAGGTGCTCATCAGAGGAGACTGTGTTATCAGTTGTGTGGCGGTCGGACAGAACAGAGTGTGTGACCAGTGGACAGGATAGACAGGACAGTGTGTGACTAGTAGACAGGATAGACAGGATAGTGTGTGACCAGTGGACAGGATAGACAGGATAGTGTGTGACTAGTAGACAGGATAGACAGGATAGACAGGATAGTGTGTGACCAGTGGACAGGATAGACAGGATAGTGTGTGACTAGTGACAGGATAACAGAAGTTACCAGTGGACAGGATAGACAGGACAGTTACTAGTACAGGATGACAGGATAGTGTGTGACTAGTAGACAGGATAGACAGGATAGTGTGTGACCAGTGGACAGGATAGACAGGACAGTGTGTGACCAGCAGACAGGACAGTGTGTGACCAGCAGACAGGATAGTGTGTGACCAGCAGACAGGATAGTGTGTGACTAGCAGACAGGACAGTGTGTGACCAGCAGACAGGATAGACAGGATAGTGTGTGACTAGCAGACAGGACAGTGTGTGACCAGCAGACAGGATAGACAGGATAGTGTGTGACTAGCAGACAGGACAGTGTGTGACCAGCAGACAGGATAGTGTGTGACTATTAGACAGGATAGTGTGTGACTAGTAGACAGGACGGTGTGTGACCAGCAGACAGGACAGTGTGTGACCAGCAGACAGGATAGTGTGTGACTAGTAGACAGGACAGTGTGTGACCAGCAGACAGGACAGTGTGTGACCAGCAGACAGGATAGTGTGTGACTAGTAGACAGGACAGTGTGTGACCAGCAGACAGGACAGTGTGTGACCAGCAGACAGAGCAGATCAGTGTGTGACGAGGGTTAGTCTCCATCAGCATCATCACCATGCGGTTCTGTGTGGTTCTACTAGCCGTGGTTCTGGTTCTCCGTGGGTCCTGGACCCAGACGGTGGAGAACACCAGCCCAGAACAGACAGAAACAGCGGAACAAGAGACAGAGCTGGAGAAGAAAGAGAAAACGACTGAGATAGAAGAGGAGAAGGACGTGATGGTTCTTCACGTCAATAACTTCCAAAGAGCCCTGAGTGAAAACAAGTTCCTGCTGGTGGAGTTCTGTGAGTAGCAACATATAGTTAAGGGTTAGGGTTAGGGTTAGGGTTAGGGTTAGGGTTAGGGTTAGGGTTAGGGTTAGGGTTAGGGTTAGGGTTAGGGTTAGGGTTAGGGTTAGGGTTAGGGTTAGGGTTAGGGTTAGGGTTAGGGTTAGGGTTAGGGTTAGGGTTAGGGTTAGGGTTAGGGTTAGGGTTAGGGTTAGGGCAGGGTTAGGGTTAGGGGTAGGGTTAGGGTTAGGGCTAGGCTAGGGTTAGGGGTCAGGGGTTAGGGTAGGGCAGGCTAGGGTTAGGGTTAGGGTTAGGGTTAGGGGTTAGGGGTTAGGGTTAGGCGGTAGGGGTAGGGGTAGGGGGTAGGGTTAGGGGTTAGGGTTAGGGTTAGGGGTAGGGTTAGGGTTAGGGTTAGGGGTAGGGTTAGGGTTAGGGTTAGGGGTAGGGTTAGGGTTAGGGTTAGGGTTAGGGTTAGGGTTAGGGTTAGGGTTAGGGTTAGGGTAAGGGTTAGGGGTAGGCTACAGTGTAAACATGATCCTGTTGCTTTAAAGGTTACTTACAGGCAGACAGTTACCTTTAAGTTGCTGTAGAAAAAGGTCATGTGTGTTACCATAAATTCCTACATTTTTGTTTTAACAGTACATTACTGTAAAGTGTAGCAACATAAAGTAGCATTAATAACTGTATATTGATAATATTATAGTAACAATATATAATAACAGACTAATGTGTTTGATATATTTTAAATGTTAATATTACAGTAACAACGTAGTCAGTCACACACTCTTCTTCCATTTATTAAAAGTCATCTTGGGTTAGGGTTAGTCACATGTCATCTTGGGTTAGGGTTAGTCACCAAGTCATCTTGGGTTAGGGTTAGTCACCAAGTCATCTTGGGTTAGGGTTAGTCACCAAGTCATCTTGGGTTAGGGTTAGTCACATGTCATCTTGGGTTAGGGTTAGTCACATGTCATCTTGGGTTAGGGTTAGTCACATGTCATCTTGGGTTAGGGTTAGTCATCAAGTCATCTTGGGTTAGTCACCAAGTCATCTTGGGTTAGGGTTAGTCACATGTCATCTTGGGTTAGGGTTAGTCACCAAGTCATCTTGGGTTAGGGTTAGTCACCAAGTCATCTTGGGTTAGGGTTAGTCACATGTCATCTTGGGTTAGGGTTAGTCACATGTCATCTTGGGTTAGGATTAGTCATCAAGTCATCTTGGGTTAGGGTTAGTCACATGTCATCTTGGGTTAGGGTTAGTCACATGTCATCTTGGGTTAGGGTTAGTCATCAAGTCATCTTGGGTTAGGGTTAGTCACATGTCATCTTGGGTTAGGGTTAGTCACATGTCATCTTGGGTTAGGGTTAGTCATCAAGTCATCTTGGCCAGTTGTACAATTCATTCGAAACCTTCTCCTCATGATTCTAGAACTCCCTGAACTTAACCCTCGTCATCGCTAAGGCTCCTTATCTGCACGTGGTCTCGCCAGCTGCAGCACATGTCAATTTTCCCAGGGTTAGGGTTTCCCAGGGCTACTTACATGTACATTTTAGTCATTTAGCAGACGCTCTTATCCAGAGCGTCTTACAGTTAGTGAGTGCATACAGTTTTATTTTTTATACTGGAATCGAACCCACAACCCTGGTGTTGCAAACGCCATGCTCTACCAACTGAGCTACATCCCTGCCGGCCATTCCCTCCCCTACCCTGGACAAATTGTGCACCACCCCATGGGTCTCCTGGTCGCGGCCGGCTGCGACAGAGCCTGGATTCGAACCAGGATCTCTAGTGGCACAGTTAGCACTGCGATGCAGTGCCTTAGACCACTGCGCCACTCGGGAGGACTTCTACCTGAGGTTAAGGTTAGGAGGAGTTACCATGGCTACCTCTACCTGAGGTTAAGAGGAGTTACCATGGCTACCTCTACCTGAGGTTAAGGTTAGGAGGAGTTACCATGGCTACCTCTACCTGAGGTTAGGAGGAGTTACCATGGCTACCTCTACCTGAGGTTAAGGTTAGGAGGAGTTACCATGGCTACCTCTACCTGAGGTTAAGGTTAGGAGGAGTTACCATGGCTACCTCTACCTGAGGTTAAGAGGAGTTA
>NW_025534624.1:95000-97500 GCF_020615455.1 Coregonus clupeaformis | reverse complement strand
AGTGACTCAGCCCCTGCAACAGGGTTAGAGGCAGAGAACCCCAGTGGAGAGGGGAACCGGCCCGGCAGAGACAGCAAGGGCTGTTCGTTGCTCCAGCCTTTCCGTTCACCTTCACACTCCTGGGCCAGACTACACTCAATCATATGACCTACTGAAGAGATAAGTCTTCAGTAAAGACTTAAAGGTTGAGACCGAGTCTGCGTCTCTCACATGGGTAGGCAGACTGTTCCATAAAAATGGAGATCTATAGGAGAAAGCCCTGCCTCCCGCTGTTTGCTTAGAAATTCTAGGGACAATTACTACTACTACTACTACAACTACTACTACTATTACTAATACTACTACTACTACTACTAATACTACTACTACTACTACTACTACTACTACTACTATTACAACCCCATATAACTACTACTACTACTACATTTACATTTTACATTTACGTCATTTAGCAGACGCTCTTATCCAGAGCGACTTACAAATAGGTGCATTCACCTTATAGCCAGTGGGAGGGGGTTGGAGTAAAGGGGGGTGGGGGGGGTAGAAGGATTACTTTATCCTATCCCAGGTATTCCTTAAAGAGGTGGGGTTTCAAATGTCTCCGGAAGGTGGTGAGTGACTCCGCTGTCCTGGCGTCGTGAGGGAGCTTGTTCCACCATTAGGGTGCCAGAGCAGCGAACAGTTTTGACTGGGCTGAGCGGGAACTATGCTTCCGCACAGGTAGGGGAGCCAGCAGGCCAGAGGTAGATTAACGCAGTGCCCTCGTTTGGGTGTAGGGACTGATCAGAGCCTGAAGGTACGGAGGTGCCGTTCCCATCATAGCTCCGTAGGCAAGCACCATGGTCTTGTAGCAGATGCGAGCTTCAACTGGAAGCCAGTGGAGTGTGCGGAGGAGCGGGGTGACGTGAGAGAACTTGGGAAGGTTGAACACCAGACGGGCTGCGGCATTCTGGATGAGTTGTAGGGGTTTAATGGCACAGGCAGGGAGCCCAGCCAACAGCGAGTTGCAGTAATCCAGACGGGAGATGACAAGTGCCTGGATTAGGACCTGTGCCGCTTCCTGTGTAAGGCAGGGTCGTACTCTCCGAATGTTGTAGAGCATCAACCTACAGGATCGGGTCACCGCCTTGATGTTAGCGGAGAACGACAGGGTGTTGTCCAGGGTCACGCCAAGGCTCTTCGCACTCTGGGAGGAGGACACAACGGAGTTGTCAACCGTGATGGCGAGATCATGGAACGGGCAGTCCTTCCCCGGGAGGAAGAGCAGCTCCGTCTTGCCGAGGTTCAGCTTGAGGTGGTGATCCGTCATCCATACTGATATGTCTGCCAGACATGCAGAGATGCGATTCGCCACCTGGTTATCAGAAGGGGAAAGGAGAAGATTAGTTGTGTGTCGTCAGCGTAGCAATGATAGGAGAGGCCATGTGAGGATATGACAGAGCCAAGTGACTTGGTGTATAGCGAGAATAGGAGAGGGCCTAGAACTGAGCCCTGGGGGACACCAGTGGTGAGAGCATGTGGTGCGGAGACAGCTTCTCGCCACGCCACTTGGTAGGAGCGACCGGTCAGTTAGGACGCAATCCAAGAGTGAGCCGCGCCGGAGATGCCCAGCTCGGAGAGGGTGGAGAGGAGGATCTGATGGTTCACAGTATCAAAGGCAGCAGACAGGTCTAGAAGGACAAGAGCAGAGGAGAGAGAGTTAGCTTTAGCAGTGCGGAGAGCCTCCGTGACACAGAGAAGAGCAGTCTCAGTTGAATGACCAGTCTTGAAACCTGACTGGTTTGGATCAAGAAGGTAATTCTGAGAGCGATAGCAAGAGAGTTGGCTAAAGACGGCACGCTCAATAGTTTTGGAGAGAAAAGAAAGAAGGGATACTGGTCTGTAGTTGTTGACATCAGAGGGATCGAGTGTTGGTTTTTTGAGAAGGGGTGCAACTCTCGCTCTCTTGAAGACGGAAGGGACATAGCCAGCGGTCAAGGATGAGTTGATCAGCGAGGTGAGGTAAGGGAGAAGGTCACCGGAGATGGTCTGGAGAAGAGAGGAGGGGATAGGGTCAAGCGGGCAGGTTGTTGGGCGGCCTGCCGTCACAAGTCGCAAGATTTTATCTGGAGAGAGAGGGGAGAAAGAAGTCAAAGCATAGGGTAGGGCAGTGTGAGCAGCAGTGTCATTTGACTTAACAAACGAGGATCGGATGTCGTCAACCTTCTTTTCAAAATGGTTGACGAAGTCATCCACAGAGAGGGAGAAGGGGGGGGGGGATTCAGCAGGGAGGAGAATGTGGCAAAGAGCTTCCTAGGGTTAGAGGCGGATGCTTGGAATTTAGAGTGGTAGAAAGTGGCCTTAGCAGCAGAAACAGATGAAGAAAATGTAGAGAGGAGGGAGTGAAAAGATGCCAGGTCCGCAGGGAGTCTAGTTTTCTTCCATTTCCGCTCAGCTGCCCGGAGCTCTGTTCTGTGAGCTCGCAATGAGTCATCAAGCCACGGAGCTGGAGGGGAGGACC
>NW_025534624.1:85000-90000 GCF_020615455.1 Coregonus clupeaformis | reverse complement strand
ATATACAAGTGGGGAAAAAAAGTATTTAGTCAGCCACCAATTGTGCAAGTTCTCCCACTTAAAAAGATGAGAGAGGCCTGTAATTTTCATCATAGGTACACGTCAACTATGACAGACAATTTGAGAAAATAAAATCCAGAAAATCACATTGTAGGATTTTTAATGAATTTATTTGTAAATTATGGTGGAAAATAAGTATTTGGTCACCTACAAACAAGCAAGATTTCTGGCTCTCACAGACCTGTAACTTCTTCTTTAAGAGGCTCCTCTGTCCTCCACTCGTTACCTGTATTAATGGCACCTGTTTGAACTTGTTATCAGTATAAAAGACACCTGTCCACAACCTCAAACAGTCACACTCCAAACTCCACTATGGCCAAGACCAAAGAGCTGTCAAAGGACACCAGAAACAAAATTGTAGACCTGCACCAGGCTGGAATACTGAATCTGCAATAGGTAAGCAGCTTGGTTTGAATAAATCAACTGTGGGAGCAATTATTAGGAAATGGAAGACATACAAGACCACTGATAATCTCCCTCGATCTGGGGCTCCACGCAAGATCTCACCCCGTGGGGTCAAAATGATCACAAGAACGGTGAGCAAAAATCCCAGAACCACACAGGGGACCTAGTGAATGACCTGCAGAGAACTGGGACCAAAGTAACAAAGCCTACCATCAGTAACACACTACGCCGCCAGGGACTCAAATCCTGCAGTGCCAGACGTGTCCCCCTGCTTAAGCCAGTACATGTCCAGGCCCGTCTGAAGTTTGCTAGAGTGCATTTGGATGATCCAGAAGAGGATTGGGAGAATGTCATATGGTCAGATGAAACCAAAATATAACTTTTTGGTAAAAACTCAACTCGTCGTGTTTGGAGGACAAAGAATGCTGAGTTGCATCCAAAGAACACCATACCTACTGTGAAGCATGGGGGTGGAAACATCATGCTTTGGGGCTGTTTTTCTGCAAAGGGAACAGGACGACTGATCCGTGTAAAGGAAAGAATGAATGGGGCCATGTATCGTGAGATTTTGAGTGAAAACCTCCTTCCATCAGCAAGGGCATTGAATATGAAACGTGGCTGGGTCTTTCAGCATGACAATGATCCCAAACACACCGCCCGGGCAACGAAGGAGTGGCTTCGTAAGAAGCATTTCAAGGTCCTGGAGTGGCCTAGCCAGTCTCCAGATCTCAACCCCATAGAAAATCTTTGGAGGGAGTTGAAAGTCTGTGTTGCCCAGCGACAGCCCCAAAACATCACTGCTCTAGAGTAGATCTGCATGGAGGAATGGGCCAAAATACCAGCAACAGTGTGTGAAAACCTTGTGAAGACTTACAGAAAACGTTTGACCTGTGTCATTGCCAACAAAGTGTATATAACAAAGTATTGAGAAACTTTTGTTATTGACCAAATACTTATTTTCCACCATAATTTGCAAATAAAATCATAAAAAATCCTACAATGTGATTTTCTGGAAAAAAATGCTCATTTTGTCTGTCATAGTTGACGTGTACCTATGATGAAAATTACAGGCCTCTCTCATCTTTTTAAGTGGGAGAACTTGCACAATTGGTGGCTGACTAAATACTTTTTTGTATATACAGTAAACTACTACTACTACTATATACAGTATACTACTACTACACACTACTATATACAGTATACTACTACTACTATATACAGTATACTACTACTATATACAGTGTATTACTACTACACACTACTATATACAGTAAACTACTACTACACACTACTATATACAGTATATTACTACTACTATATACAGTATACTACTACTACACACTACTATATACAGTATACTACTACTACACACTACTATATACAGTATACTACTACTACACACTACTATATACAGTATACTACTACTACTATATACAGTATACTACTACTACACACTACTATATACAGTATATTACTACTACTATATACAGTATACTACTACTACACACTACTATATACAGTATACTACTACTACTATATACAGTACACTACTACTACACACTACTATATACAGTATATTACTACTACTATATACAGTATACTACTACTACACACTACTATATACAGTATATTACTACTACTATATACAGTATACTACTACTACACACTACTATATACAGTATACTACTACTACTATATACAGTACACTACTACTACACACTACTATATACAGTATACTACTACTACACACTACTATATACAGTATACTACTACTACTATATACAGTATACTACTACTATATACAGTGTATTACTACTACACACTACTATATACAGTAAACTACTACTACACACTACTATATACAGTATATTACTACTACTATATACAGTATACTACTACTACACACTACTATATACAGTATACTACTACTACACACTACTATATACAGTATACTACTACTACTATATACAGTATACTACTACTACACACTACTATATACAGTATATTACTACTACTATATACAGTATACTATTACTACACACTACTATATACAGTATACTACTACTACTATATACAGTACACTACTACTACACACTACTATATACAGTATATTACTACTACTATATACAGTATACTACTACTACACACTACTATATACAGTATATTACTACTACTATATACAGTATACTACTACTACACACTACTATATACAGTATACTACTACTACTATATACAGTACACTACTACTACACACTACTATATACAGTATACTACTACTATATACAGTATATTACTACTACTATATACAGTATACTACTACTACACACTACTATATACAGTCTACTACTACTACACACTACTATATACAGTATACTACTACTACACACTACTATATACAGTATATTACTACTACTATATACAGTATACTACTACTACACACTACTATATACAGTATATTACTAATACTATATACAGTATACTACTACTACACACTACTATATACAGTATACTACTACTACTATATACAGTACACTACTACTACACACTACTATATACAGTATATTACTACTACTATATACAGTATACTACTACTACACACTACTATATACAGTATATTACAACTACTATATACAGTATACTACTACTACACACTACTATATACAGTATACTACTACTACTATATACAGTACACTACTACTACACACTACTATATACAGTATACTACTACTACTATATACAGTATACTACTACTACTATATACTACTAATACACACTACTGTATACAGTATATTACTACTACTATATACAGTATACTACTACTACTATATACTACTACTACACACTACTGTATACAGTATATTACTACTACTATATACAGTATACTACTACTACATACTACTATATACAGTAAACTACTACTACACACTACTATATATAGTATATTACTACTACTATATACAGTATACTACTACTACACACTACTATATACAGTAAACTGTTCAGTAGCAAATTTGTCACAGTTTTTCAAGGTTTTCCTTGGTATGGGCATTGACAAGTGTGTGTGTGTGTGTGTGTGCGTGTGTGTGTGTGTATGTGAGTGTGTGTGTGTGTGTGTATGTGTATGTGTGTGTGTGTGTGTGTGTGTGTGTGTGTTGTGCGTGTGTGTTGTGTGTGTGTGGTGTGTTTGTTGTGCGTGTGTGTGTGTGTGTGTGTATGTGTGTGTTGTGCGTGTGTGTTGTGTGTGTTGTGTGTGTATGTAGGTATTGTTCATCATGATAGATGTAACGGGACCAGTCAGTCATGTCCTGAAGTACTTTGGTCTTTCGGAGGGCGACGCCCCCACTGTACGCATCATCAACACCGACACCGTCAAGAAGTTCGCTCTAATTGGACAGATAACAGCTGCCACGCTCCAAACGTTCTGTCAGGGAGTTCTGGACGGAACCGTGAAGGTAAACAACCACCCGACCAATCACATCACTCCTACCCCTACATCTAGCTAATCACATAACGCCTACTACTCGAGCTAGCCAATCACATCACTCCTACTACTAGAGCTAGCCAATCACATCACTCCTACTACTAGAGCTAGCCAATCACATCACTCCTACTACTAGAGCTAGCCAATCACATCACTCCTACTACTAGAGCTGGCCAATCACATCACTCACACTACTAGAGCTAGCCAATCACATCACTCCTACTACTAGAGCTAGCCAATCACATCACTCCTACTACTAGAGCTAGCCAATCACATCACTCCCACCACTACAGCCAGCCAACCAGTTCACGCGTACCCTTACAGCCACACAGGGTTTAAAGTCAGGGGCTAGAGGTTAGAGCTCAGGGGTTAAAGGTTAGAGGTCAGAGTATAACTGTGTGTTGTGGTTCCAGTCCCACCTGCTGAGTGAGGAGATACCAGAGGACTGGGATAAAGGACCCGTTAAAGTTCTGGTCGGGAAGAACTTTGAGGCTGTCACTCTCGACAAAAACAAGAATGTCTTCGTAGAGTTCTGTAAGTCAACTATTCCAACCCAGCTGTATCAATCATCAGCAGTTCAACTTTCAAGGCGTGGCATAAGAAATCCCAGCCTCTCTGTACTACAGATAACTGCTAAAATAAAGGAAACGCTTGAGTAAATGAGGCATACAAAGTATATTGAAAGCAGGCGCTTCCACACAGGTGTGGTTCCTGAGTTAATTAAACAATTAACATCCCATCATGCTTAGGGTCATATATAAGAATGCAGGGCAGGCCAATAGTTTGGCTACCGTGGCTATGCCCCAATAGGATGACAACGCCCCCATCCACAGGGTACGAGTGGTCCCTGAATGGTTTGATGAGCATGAAAATGATGTAAATCATGTGCCATGGCCGTCTCAGTCACCAGATCTCAACCCAATTGAACACTTATGGGAGATTCTGGAAGGGCGCCTGAGTCAGTGTTTTCCAACATCATCAACAAAACACACCATTTTTTTGAATCTCTCGTGGAAGAATGGTGTCGCGTCCCTCCAATAGAGTTCCAGACACT
>NW_025534624.1:75000-80000 GCF_020615455.1 Coregonus clupeaformis | reverse complement strand
ACTAGAGCTAGCCAATCACATCACTCCTACTACTAGAGCTAGCCAATCACATCACTCATACTACTAGAGCTAGCCAATCACATCACTCCTACTACTAGAGCTAGCCAATCACATCACTCCTACTACTAGAGCTAGCCAATCACATCACTCCTACTACTAGAGCTAGCCAATCACATCACTCATACTACTAGAGCTAGCCAATCACATCACTCCTACTACTAGAGCTAGCCAATCACATCACTCATACTACTAGAGCTAGCCAATCACATCACTCCTACTACTAGAGCTAGCCAATCACATCACAGCCAGTGTCTCCCCTCCTCTAGTGCCAACTTCACCGCCAGGAGCTCCCGGTCGCCGACTGACTGCCTCGACCTTCCTTTCATTAATAACCACTCCCTGCGGGCAGATCCGGTATCCCAAGAAGGAGACAGCGTCCTGATGGAAACTAGCACTTCTCCACTTGGACGTACAGGAGGTTCTCCATGAGGCGCCCCAGGACTACCCGGACGTGGGCGATGCGTTCCTCCAAGGTGGCCGAGTAGATCAGGACTACCCGGACGTGGGCGATGCGTTCCTCCAAGGTGGCCGAGTAGATCAGGATGTCGTCGATAAACACGGCCACCTGACGCCCAAGTATGTCCCGGAACACCTCGTTCACGGACGCCTGGAACATCAACGGAGCATTGGCTAATCCTTCAGGCATCAAATCAAATCAAATCAAATCTTATTGGCCACATGCGCCGAATACAACAGGTGCAGACATTACAGTGAAATGCTTACTTACAGCCCTTAACCAACAGTGCATTTATTTTGAATAAAAAAGTAGAATAAAACAACAAAAAAGTGTTGAGAAAAAAAGAGCAGCAGTAAAATAAAATAACAGTAGGGAGGCTATATACAGGGGGGTACCGGTGCAGAGTCAATGTGCGGGGGCACCGGCTAGTTGAGGTAGTTGAGGTAATATGTACATGTGGGTAGAGTTAAAGTGACTATGCATAAATAATTAACAGAGTAGCAGCAGCGTAAAAGGATGGGGTGGGGGGGCAGGTCCTCGTAGTGCCTAGACATCGTGCTGAAGGCCCGTTTCCCATTCATCCCCGTCCCGGATGCGGATCAGCTTGTGGGCCACTCCTCAGGTCCAGGAGAGGGTAGTGGTGCTTGGTGCTGGTGGAATTGAGACCTCCCTCCTTCTTGGCCACGAAGATGAAGCCTGCCGACGCAGGGGAGGTGGATGGGCAGATGAAACCCTGTTGGAGAGCCTCCTGGATGTACTCATTTTTTATTTTTTTATTTTAGTCATTTAGCAGACGCTCTTATCCAGAGCGACTTACAGTTAAGTGAGTGCATAAATTATTAATTTTTCATACTGGCCCCCCTCCTCCATAGCCTTTCAGACACCGACAGGGGGTAGACGCAGCTGCGCGGAGGTGAAGAGTCTGCCAGCAGGTCGATGGCACAGTCCCAGGGGCGATGAGGAGGGAGACAGGTGGCGCAGGTCTTGGAGAAAACCTCCCGGAGGTCCTGGTAAAAGCTCCGGGATGTCGGCCTGGAGGGCAACCACAGGGTAAGGGAAAGCAGGTCTTCCGCCCAGCCACAGGGTAAGGGAAAGCAGGTCTTCCGCCCAACCACAGGGTAAGGGAAAGCAGGTCTTCCGCCCAGCCACAGGGTAAGGGAAAGCAGGTCTTCCGCCCAACCACAGGGTTAGGGAAAGCAGGTCTTCCGCCCAACCACAGGGTAAGGGAAAGCAGGGCTTCCGCCCAACCACAGGGTAAGGGAAAGCAGGTCTTCCGCCCAGCGACAGGGTAAGGGAAAGCAGGTCTTCCGCCCAACCACAGGGTTAGGGAAAGCAGGTCTTCCGCCCAACCACAGGGTAAGGGAAAGCAGGTCTTCCGCCCAACCACAGGGTAAGGGAAAGCAGGTCTTCCGCCCAACCACAGGGTAAGGGAAAGCAGGTCTTCCGCCCAACCACAGGGTAAGGGAAAGCAGGTCTTCCGCCCAGCCACAGGGTAAGGGAAAGCAGGGCTTCCGCCCAACCACAGGGTAAGGGAAAGCAGGTCTTCCGCCCAGCCACAGGGTAAGGGAAAGCAGGGCTTCTGCCCAACCACAGGGTAAGGGAAAGCAGGTCTTCCGCCCAGCCACAGGGTAAGGGAAAGCAGGGCTTCCGCCCAACCACAGGGTAAGGGAAAGCAGGTCTTCCGCCCAACCACAGGGTAAGGGAAAGCAGGTCTTCCGCCCAACCACAGGGTAAGGGAAAGCAGGTCTTCCGCCCAACCACAGGGTAAGGGAAAGCAGGGCTTCCGCCCAACCACAGGGTAAGGGAAAGCAGGTCTTCCGCCCAGCCACAGGGTAAGGGAAAGCATGTCTTCCGCCCAACCACAGGGTAAGGGAAAGCAGGTCTTCCGCCCAACCACAGGGTAAGGGAAAGCAGGTCTTCCGCCCAGCCACAGGGTAAGGGAAAGCAGGTCTTCCGCCCAACCACAGGGAAAGGGAAAGCAGGTCTTCCGCCCAACCACAGGGTAAGGGAAAGCAGGTCTTCGGCCCAACCACAGGGTAAGGGAAAGCAGGTCTTCCGCCCAACCACAGGGTAAGGGAAAGCAGGTCTTCCGCCCAACCACAGGGTAAGGGAAAGCAGGTCTTCCGCCCAGCCACAGGGTAAGGGAAAGCAGGGCTTCCGCCCAACCACAGGGTAAGGGAAAGCAGGTCTTCCGCCCAACCACAGGGTAAGGGAAAGCAGGTCTTCCGCCCAACCACAGGGTAAGGGAAAGCAGGTCTTCCGCCCAACCACAGGGTAAGGGAAAGCAGGGCTTCCGCCCAACCACAGGGAAAGGGAAAGCAGGTCTTCCGCCCAACCACAGGGTAAGGGAAAGCAGGTCTTCCGCTCAACCACAGGGTAAGGGAAAGCAGGTCTTCCGCCCAACCACAGGGTAAGGGAAAGCAGGTCTTCCGCCCAACCACAGGGTAAGGGAAAGCAGGTCTTCCGCCCCAGCCACAGGGTAAGGGAAAGCAGGTCTTCCGCCCAACCACCTACCCAGTTGGGCCAGTTGGTCTTGGTGTTGGCAGATTAGGTGTCCCTGTTCGCCGACCCTCTGGGAGGCAGTATTCTGTCATGTAGATGCAGGGAGTCAGGAAGCAGGTGCAGTTGGTGAGTTTAACAACGAAGAACATGAAGATATACATAACAAGAGAAGCGTACTGGGCATGAAAAACAAAACCAATACTGCCTGAAGACTGAGGCTATTGAGGGCTAAATAAAGGGGAAGTAATCAAGGTGATTATAACGATGGGGAGCAGGTGATGATGGTTGACAGGTGTATGTAATGATGGTTGCCAGGTGTGTAATGATGGTTGACAGGTGTGTGTAATGATGGTTGCCAGGTGTGTAATGATGGTTGACAGGTGTGTGTAATGATGGTTGACAGGTGTATGTAATGATGGTTGCCAGGTGTGTAATGATGGTTGACAGGTGTGTGTAATGATGGTTGCCAGGTGTGTGTAATGATGGTTGACAGGTGTGTGTAATGATGGTTGCCAGGTGTGTGTAATGATGGTTGCCAGGTGTGTGTAATGATGGTTGCCAGGTGTGTGTAATGATGGTTGACAGGTGTATGTAATGATGGTTTACAGGTGTGTAATGATGGTTGACAGGTGTATGTAATGATGGTTGCCAGGTGTGTAATGATGGTTGACAGGTGTGTGTAATGATGGTTGCCAGGTGTGTGTAATGATGGTTGACAGGTGTGTGTAATGATGGTTGACAGGTGTGTATAATGATGGTTGCCAGGTGTGTGTAATGATGGTTGCCAGGTGTGTGTAATGATGGTTGCCAGGTGTGTGTAATGATGGTTGCCAGGTGTGTGTAATGATGGTTGCCAGGTGTGTGTAATGATGGTTGCCAGGTGTGTGTAATGATGGTTGCCAGGTGTGTGTAATGATGGTTGCCAGGTGTGTGTAATGATGGTTGACAGGTGTATGTAATGATGGTTGACAGGTGTGTAATGATGGTTGACAGGTGTATGTAATGATGGTTGCCAGGTGTGTAATGATGGTTGACAGGTGTGTGTAATGATGGTTGACAGGTGTATGTAATGATGGTTGCCAGGTGTGTTATGATGGTTGACAGGTGTGTGTAATGATGGTTGACAGGTGTATGTAATGATGGTTGCCAGGTGTGTAATGATGGTTGACAGGTGTGTGTAATGATGGTTGCCAGGTGTGTGTAATGATGGTTGACAGGTGTGTGTAATGATGGTTGCCAGGTGTGTGTAATGATGGTTGACAGGTGTGTGTAATGATGGTAGCCAGGTGTGTGTAATGATGGTTGACAGGTGTGTGTAATGATTGTTGACAGGTGTGTGTAATGATGGTTGCCAGGTGTGTGTAATGATGGTTGCCAGGTGTGTGTAATGATGGTTGCCAGGTGTGTGTAATGATGGTTGACAGGTGTGTGTAATGATGGTTGCCAGGTGTGTGTAATGATGGTTGCCAGGTGTGTGTAATGATGGTTGCCAGGTGTATGTAATGATGGTTGCCAGGTGTGTGTAATGATGGTTGCCAGGTGTGTAAGGATGGTTGCCAGGTGTATGTAATGATGGTTGCCAGGTGTGTATTGATGGTTGCCAGGTGTGTGTAATGATGGTTGCTAGGTGTGTGTAATGATGGTTGCCAGGTGTGTGTAATGATGGTTGCCAGGTGTGTGTAATGATGGTTGACAGGTGTGTGTAATGATGGTTGCCAGGTGTGTGTAATGATGGTTGACAGGTGTGTGTAATGATGGTTGACAGGTGTGTGTAATGATGGTTGACAGGTGTGTGTAATGATGGTTGACAGGTGTGTGTAATGATGGTTGCCAGGTGTGTGTAATGATGGTTGACAGGTGTGTAATGATGGTTGACAGGTGTGTGTAATGATGGTTGCCAGGTGTGTGTAATGATGGTTGCCAGGTGTGTAATGATGGTTGACAGGTGTGTGTAATGATGGTTGCCAGGTGTGTGTAATGA
>NW_025534624.1:40000-70000 GCF_020615455.1 Coregonus clupeaformis | reverse complement strand
ATAACACACTGTTACTACTACTACTCTCTCTATAACACCTGTACTACTACTACTCTCTATAACAGGTAACACTGTTACTACTACTACTCTTATAACAGCACTGTTACTACTACTACTCTCTATAACACACTGTTACTACTACTACTCTCTATAACAGGTAACACTGTTACTACTACTACTCTCTATAACATACAACTGTTACTACTACTACTCTCTATAACACACTGTTACTACTACTACTCTCTATAACAGGTAACACTGTTACTACTACTACTCTCTATAACACACTGTTACTACTACTACTCTATAACACACTGTTACTACTACTACTCTATAACACACTGTTACTACTACTACTCTCTATAACACTGTTACTACTACTCCTCTATAACACACTGTTACTACTACTACTCTCTATAACAGGTAACACTGTTACTACTACTACTCTCTATAACAGGTAACACTGTTACTACTACTACTCTCTATAACACACTGTTACTACTACTACTCTCTATAACAGGTAACACTGTTACTACTACTACTCTCTATAACACACTGTTACTACTACTACTCTCTATAACAGGTAACACTGTTACTACTACTACTCTCTATAACACACTGTTACTACTACTACTCTCTATAACAGGTAACACTGTTACTACTACTACTCTCTATAACAGGTAACACTGTTACTACTACTACTCTCTATAACAGTCACTGTTACTACTACTACTCTCTATAACACACTGTTACTACTACTACTCTCTATAACAGTAACACTGTTACTACTACTACTCTCTATAACAGGTAACACTGTTACTACTACTACTCTCTATAACAGCACTGTTACTACTACTACTCTCTATAACACACTGTTACTACTACTACTCTCTATAACACACTGTTACTACTACTACTCTCTATAACAGGAACACTGTTACTACTACTACTCTCTATAACACACTGTTACTACTACTACTCTCTATAACAGTAACACTGTTACTACTACTACTCTCTATAACATACACTGTTACTACTACTACTCTCTATAACAGGTAACACTGTTACTACTACTACTCTCTATAACAGGTAACACTGTTACTACTACTACTCTCTATAACAGGTAACACTGTTACTACTACTACTCTCTATAACACACTGTTACTACTACTACTCTCTATAACACACTGTTACTACTACTACTCTCTATAACAGGTAACACTGTTACTACTACTACTCTCTATAACACACTGTTACTACTACTACTCTCTATAACAGGTAACACTGTTACTACTACTACTCTCTATAACAGGTAACACTGTTACTACTACTACTCTCTATAACAGGTAACACTGTTACTACTACTACTCTCTATAACACACTGTTACTACTACTACTCTTATAACAGGTAACACTGTTACTACTACTACTCTCTATAACACACTGTTACTACTACTACTCTCTATAACACACTGTTACTACTACTACTCTCTATAACACACTGTTACTACTACTACTCTCTATAACACACTGTTACTACTACTACTCTCTATAACAGGTAACACTGTTACTACTACTACTCTCTATAACAACACTGTTACTACTACTACTCTCTATAACACACTGTTACTACTACTACTCTCTATAACACACTGTTACTACTACTACTCTCTATAACAGGTAACACTGTTACTACTACTACTCTCTATAACACACTGTTACTACTACTACTCTCTATAACAGGTAACACTGTTACTACTACTACTCTCTATAACAGGTAACACTGTTACTACTACTACTCTCTATAACACACTGTTACTACTACTACTCTCTATAACACACTGTTACTACTACTACTCTCTATAACAACACTGTTACTACTACTACTCTCTATAACAGGTAACACTGTTACTACTACTACTCTCTATAACACACTGTTACTACTACTACTCTCTATAACAGGTAACACTGTTACTACTACTACTCTCTATAACACACTGTTACTACTACTACTCTCTATAACAGGTAACACTGTTACTACTACTACTCTCTATAACACACTGTTACTACTACTACTCTCTATAACACACTGTTACTACTACTACTCTCTATAACAGGTAACACTGTTACTACTACTACTCTCTATAACACACTGTTACTACTACTACTCTCTATAACAGGTACACTGTTACTACTACTACTCCTCTATAACAGGTAACACTGTTACTACTACTACTCTCTATAACACACTGTTACTACTACTACTCTCTATAACAGGTAACACTGTTACTACTACTACTCTCTATAACACACTGTTACTACTACTACTCTCTATAACAGGTAACACTGTTACTACTACTACTCTCTATAACAGGACACTGTTACTACTACTACTCTCTATAACAGGTAACACTGTTACTACTACTACTCTATAACAGGTAACACTGTTACTACTACTACTCTCTATAACACACTGTTACTACTACTACTCTCTATAACACACTGTTACTACTACTACTCTCTATAACAACACTGTTACTACTACTACTCTCTATAACACACTGTTACTACTACTACTCTCTATAACACACTGTTACTACTACTACTCTCTATAACATAACACTGTTACTACTACTACTCTCTATAACAGGTAACACTGTTACTACTACTACTCTCTATAACAGCACTGTTACTACTACTACTCTCTATAACACACTGTTACTACTACTACTCTCTATAACAGGTAACACTGTTACTACTACTACTCTCTATAACACACTGTTACTACTACTACTCTCTATAACAGGTAACACTGTTACTACTACTACTCTCTATAACATCACTGTTACTACTACTACTCTCTATAACACACTGTTACTACTACTACTCTCTATAACACACTGTTACTACTACTACTCTCTATAACAGTCACTGTTACTACTACTACTCTCTATAACAGGACACTGTTACTACTACTACTCTCTATAACACACTGTTACTACTACTACTCTCTATAACAGGTAACACTGTTACTACTACTACTCTCTATAACACACTGTTACTACTACTACTCTCTATAACACACTGTTACTACTACTACTCTCTATAACACACTGTTACTACTACTACTCTCTATAACACTACTGTTACTACTACTACTCTCTATAACACACTGTTACTACTACTACTTCTCTATAACAGACACTGTTACTACTACTACTCTCTATAACAGGTAACACTGTTACTACTACTACTCTCTATAACAACACTGTTACTACTACTACTCTATAACTACACTGTTACTACTACTCTATAACACACTGTTACTACTACTACTCTCTATAACAGGTAACACTGTTACTACTACTACTCTCTATAACAGGTAACACTGTTACTACTACTACTCTCTATAACACACTGTTACTACTACTACTCTCTATAACAGGTAACACACTGTTACTACTACTACTCTCTATAACACACTGTTACTACTACTACTCTCTATAACACACTGTTACTACTACTACTCTCTATAACACACTGTTACTACTACTACTCTCTATAACAGGTAACACTGTTACTACTACTACTCTCTATAACAGGTAACACTGTTACTACTACTACTCTCTATAACACACTGTTACTACTACTACTCTCTATAACAACACTGTTACTACTACTACTCTATAACACACTGTTACTACTACTACTCTCTATAACAGGTAACACTGTTACTACTACTACTCTCTATAACACACTGTTACTACTACTACTCTCTATAACAGGTAACACTGTTACTACTACTACTCTCTATAACAGGTCACTGTTACTACTACTACTCTCTATAACAGGAACACTGTTACTACTACTACTCTCTATAACACACTGTTACTACTACTACTCTCTATAACACACTGTTACTACTACTACTCTCTATAACAGGTAACACTGTTACTACTACTACTCTCTATAACACACTGTTACTACTACTACTCTCTATAACAGGTAACACTGTTACTACTACTACTCTCTATAACAGGTAACACTGTTACTACTACTACTCTCTATAACAGGTAACACTGTTACTACTACTACTCTCTATAACAAACACTGTTACTACTACTACTCTCTATAACACACTGTTACTACTACTACTCTCTATAACAGGTAACACTGTTACTACTACTACTCTATAACACACTGTTACTACTACTACTCTCTATAACAGGTAACACTGTTACTACTACTACTCTCTATAACACACTGTTACTACTACTACTCTCTATAACACACTGTTACTACTACTACTCTCTATAACAGGTAACACTGTTACTACTACTACTCTCTATAACACACTGTTACTACTACTACTCTCTATAACACACTGTTACTACTACTACTCTCTATAACAGGTAACACTGTTACTACTACTA
Source organism: Coregonus clupeaformis (assembly GCF_020615455.1). Classification (NCBI taxonomy): domain Eukaryota; kingdom Metazoa; phylum Chordata; class Actinopteri; order Salmoniformes; family Salmonidae; genus Coregonus; species Coregonus clupeaformis. The sequence continues at coordinate 65,567 of NW_025534624.1, read as the reverse complement.
CTCTCTATAACACACTGTTACTACTACTACTCTCTATAACAGTAACACTGTTACTACTACTACTCTATAACAGGTAACACTGTTACTACTACTACTCTCTATAACAGGTAACACTGTTACTACTACTACTCTCTATAACAGGTAACACTGTTACTACTACTACTCTCTATAACACACTGTTACTACTACTACTCTCTATAACAGGTAACACTGTTACTACTACTACTCTCTATAACACACTGTTACTACTACTACTCTCTATAACACACTGTTACTACTACTACTCTCTATAACAGGTAACACTGTTACTACTACTACTCTCTATAACACACTGTTACTACTACTACTCTCTATAACAAACACTGTTACTACTACTACTCTCTATAACACACTGTTACTACTACTACTCTCTATAACACACTGTTACTACTACTACTCTCTATAACACACTGTTACTACTACTACTCTCTATAACACACTGTTACTACTACTACTCTCTATAACAGGTAACACTGTTACTACTACTACTCTCTATAACAGGTAACACTGTTACTACTACTACTCTCTATAACACACTGTTACTACTACTACTCTCTATAACACACTGTTACTACTACTACTCTCTATAACAGGTAACACTGTTACTACTACTACTCTATAACACACTGTTACTACTACTACTCTCTATAACACACTGTTACTACTACTACTCTCTATAACACACTGTTACTACTACTACTCTCTATAACACACTGTTACTACTACTACTCTCTATAACACACTGTTACTACTACTACTCTCTATAACAGGTAACACTGTTACTACTACTACTCTCTATAACAGGTAACACTGTTACTACTACTACTCTCTATAACACACTGTTACTACTACTACTCTCTATAACACACTGTTACTACTACTACTCTCTATAACACACTGTTACTACTACTACTCTCTATAACAGGTAACACTGTTACTACTACTACTCTCTATAACACACTGTTACTACTACTACTCTCTATAACAGGTAACACTGTTACTACTACTACTCTCTATAACAGGTAACACTGTTACTACTACTACTCTCTATAACACACTGTTACTACTACTACTCTCTATAACAGGTAACACTGTTACTACTACTACTCTCTATAACACACTGTTACTACTACTACTCTCTATAACACACTGTTACTACTACTACTCTCTATAACACACTGTTACTACTACTACTCTATAACACACTGTTACTACTACTACTCTCTATAACAGGCACTGTTACTACTACTACTCTCTATAACAGGTAACACTGTTACTACTACTACTCTCTATAACACACTGTTACTACTACTACTCTCTATAACACACTGTTACTACTACTACTCTCTATAACACACTGTTACTACTACTACTCTCTATAACAGGTAACACTGTTACTACTACTACTCTCTATAACAGCTAACACTGTTACTACTACTACTCTCTATAACACACTGTTACTACTACTACTCTCTATAACAGGTAACACTGTTACTACTACTACTCTCTATAACACACTGTTACTACTACTACTCTCTATAACACACTGTTACTACTACTACTCTCTATAACAGGTAACACTGTTACTACTACTACTCTCTATAACACACTGTTACTACTACTACTCTCTATAACAGGTAACACTGTTACTACTACTACTCTCTATAACACACTGTTACTACTACTACTCTCTATAACACACTGTTACTACTACTACTCTCTATAACACACTGTTACTACTACTACTCTCTATAACACACTGTTACTACTACTACTCTCTATAACAGGTAACACTGTTACTACTACTACTCTCTATAACACACTGTTACTACTACTACTCTCTATAACACACTGTTACTACTACTACTCTCTATAACAGGTAACACTGTTACTACTACTACTCTCTATATCACACTGTTACTACTACTACTCTCTATAACAGGTAACACACTGTTACTACTACTACTCTCTATAACACACTGTTACTACTACTACTCTCTATAACAGGTAACACTGTTACTACTACTACTCTCTATAACAGGTAACACTGTTACTACTACTACTCTCTATAACACACTGTTACTACTACTACTCTCTATAACACACTGTTACTACTACTACTCTCTATAACACACTGTTACTACTACTACTCTCTATAACACACTGTTACTACTACTACTCTCTATAACACACTGTTACTACTACTACTCTCTATAACAGGTAACACTGTTACTACTACTACTCTCTATAACACACTGTTACTACTACTACTCTCTATAACACACTGTTACTACTACTACTCTCTATAACACACTGTTACTACTACTACTCTCTATAACAGGTAACACTGTTACTACTACTACTCTCTATAACACACTGTTACTACTACTACTCTCTATAACACACTGTTACTACTACTACTCTCTATAACAGACACTGTTACTACTACTACTCTCTATAACACACTGTTACTACTACTACTCTCTATAACAGGTAACACTGTTACTACTACTACTCTCTATAACACACTGTTACTACTACTACTCTCTATAACACACTGTTACTACTACTACTCTCTATAACAGGTAACACTGTTACTACTACTACTCTCTATAACACACTGTTACTACTACTACTCTCTATAACAGGTAACACTGTTACTACTACTACTCTCTATAACACACTGTTACTACTACTACTCTCTATAACACACTGTTACTACTACTACTCTCTATAACACACTGTTACTACTACTACTCTCTATAACACACTGTTACTACTACTACTCTCTATAACAGGTAACACTGTTACTACTACTACTCTCTATAACACACTGTTACTACTACTACTCTCTATAACAGGTAACACTGTTACTACTACTACTCTCTATAACAGGTAACACTGTTACTACTACTACTCTCTATAACACACTGTTACTACTACTACTCTCTATAACACACTGTTACTACTACTACTCTCTATAACACACTGTTACTACTACTACTCTCTATAACAGGTAACACTGTTACTACTACTACTCTCTATAACACACTGTTACTACTACTACTCTCTATAACACACTGTTACTACTACTACTCTCTATAACAGGTAACACTGTTACTACTACTACTCTCTATAACACACTGTTACTACTACTACTCTCTATAACAGGTAACACTGTTACTACTACTACTCTCTACAACAGGTAACACTGTTACTACTACTACTCTCTATAACACACTGTTACTACTACTACTCTCTATAACACACTGTTACTACTACTACTCTCTATAACAGGTAACACTGTTACTACTACTACTCTCTATAACACACTGTTACTACTACTACTCTCTATAACAGGTAACACTGTTACTACTACTACTCTCTATAACACACTGTTACTACTACTACTCTCTATAACACACTGTTACTACTACTACTCTCTATAACAGGCACTGTTACTACTACTACTCTCTATACCACACTGTTACTACTACTACTCTCTATAACAGGTAACACTGTTACTACTACTACTCTCTATAACAGCACTGTTACTACTACTACTCTCTATAACACACTGTTACTACTACTACTCTCTATAACAGGTAACACTGTTACTACTACTACTCTCTATAACACACTGTTACTACTACTACTCTCTATAACACACTGTTACTACTACTACTCTCTATAACAGGTCACTGTTACTACTAATACTCTCTATAACACACTGTTACTACTACTACTCTCTATAACAACACTGTTACTACTACTACTCTCTATAACACACTGTTACTACTACTACTCTCTATAACAGGTAACACTGTTACTACTACTACTCTCTATAACAGGTAACACTGTTACTACTACTACTCTCTATAACACACTGTTACTACTACTACTCTCTATAACAGGTAACACTGTTACTACTACTACTCTCTATAACAGGTAACACTGTTACTACTACTACTCTCTATAACAGGTAACACTGTTACTACTACTACTCTCTATAACAGGTAACACTGTTACTACTACTACTCTCTATAACAGGTAACACTGTTACTACTACTACTCTCTATAACAGGTAACACTGTTACTACTACTACTCTCTATAACACACTGTTACTACTACTACTCTCTATAACACACTGTTACTACTACTACTCTCTATAACAGGTAACACTGTTACTACTACTACTCTCTATAACACACTGTTACTACTACTACTCTCTATAACACACTGTTACTACTACTACTCTCTATAACAGGTAACACTGTTACTACTACTACTCTCTATAACAGGTAACACTGTTACTACTACTACTCTCTATAACATACACTGTTACTACTACTACTCTCTATAACACACTGTTACTACTACTACTCTCTATAACAGACACTGTTACTACTACTACTCTCTATAACAGGTAACACTGTTACTACTACTACTCTCTATAACAGGTAACACTGTTACTACTACTACTCTCTATAACACACTGTTACTACCACTACTCTCTATAACACACTGTTACTACTACTACTCTCTATAACAGGTAACACTGTTACTACTACTACTCTCTATAACACACTGTTACTACTACTACTCTCTATAACAGGTAACACTGTTACTACTACTACTCTCTATAACACACTGTTACTACTACTACTCTCTATAACACACTGTTACTACTACTACTCTCTATAACAGGTAACACTGTTACTACTACTACTCTCTATAACACACTGTTACTACTACTACTCTCTATAACAGTCACTGTTACTACTACTACTCTCTATAACACACTGTTACTACTACTACTCTCTATAACACACTGTTACTACTACTACTCTCTATAACAGCACTGTTACTACTACTACTCTCTATAACAGGTAACACTGTTACTACTACTACTCTCTATAACACACTGTTACTACTACTACTCTCTATAACACACTGTTACTACTACTACTCTCTATAACAGGTAACACTGTTACTACTACTACTCTATAACAGGTAACACTGTTACTACTACTACTCTCTATAACAGGTAACACTGTTACTACTACTACTCTCTATAACAGGTAACACTGTTACTACTACTACTCTCTATAACAGGTAACACTGTTACTACTACTACTCTCTATAACAGGTAACACTGTTACTACTACTACTCTCTATAACACACTGTTACTACTACTACTCTCTATAACACACTGTTACTACTACTACTCTCTATAACAGGTAACACTGTTACTACTACTACTCTCTATAACACACTGTTACTACTACTACTCTCTATAACACACTGTTACTACTACTACTCTCTATAACAGGTAACACTGTTACTACTACTACTCTCTATAACAGGTAACACTGTTACTACTACTACTCTCTATAACAGTACACTGTTACTACTACTACTCTCTATAACACACTGTTACTACTACTACTCTCTATAACAGGTAACACTGTTACTACTACTACTCTCTATAACACACTGTTACTACTACTACTCTCTATAACAGGTAACACTGTTACTACTACTACTCTCTATAACACACTGTTACCACCCACTACTCTCTATAACAGGTAACACTGTTACTACTACTACTCTCTATAACAGGTAACACTGTTACTACTACTACTCTCTATAACAGGTAACACTGTTACTACTACTACTCTCTATAACACACTGTTACTACTACTACTCTCTATAACACACTGTTACTACTACTACTCTCTATAACAGGTACACTGTTACTACTACTACTCTCTATAACACACTGTTACTACTACTACTCTCTATAACAGGTAACACTGTTACTACTACTACTCTCTATAACACACTGTTACTACTACTACTCTCTATAACACACTGTTACTACTACTACTCTCTATAACAGGTAACACTGTTACTACTACTACTCTCTATAACACACTGTTACTACTACTACTCTCTATAACACACTGTTACTACTACTACTCTCTATAACACACTGTTACTACTACTACTCTCTATAACACACTGTTACTACTACTACTCTCTATAACACACTGTTACTACTACTACTCTCTATAACAGGTAACACTGTTACTACTACTACTCTCTATAACACACTGTTACTACTACTACTCTCTATAACACACTGTTACTACTACTACTCTCTATAACAGGTAACACTGTTACTACTACTACTCTCTATAACAGGTAACACTGTTACTACTACTACTCTCTATAACAGGTAACACTGTTACTACTACTACTCTCTATAACAGGTAACACTGTTACTACTACTACTCTCTATAACAGGTAACACTGTTACTACTACTACTCTCTATAACAGGTAACACTGTTACTACTACTACTCTCTATAACAGGTAACACTGTTACTACTACTACTCTCTATAACACACTGTTACTACTACTACTCTCTATAACAGGTAACACTGTTACTACTACTACTCTCTATAACAGGCACTGTTACTACTGCTACTCTCTATAACACACTGTTACTACTACTACTCTCTATAACAGGTAACACTGTTACTACTACTACTCTCTATAACAGGTAACACTGTTACTACTACTACTCTCTATAACGACACTGTTACTACCACTACTCTCTATAACACACTGTTACTACTACTACTCTCTATAACAGGTAACACTGTTACTACTTACTACTACTACTCTCTATAACAGGTAACACTGTTACTACTACTACTCTCTATAACACACTGTTACTACTACTACTCTCTATAACAGGTAACACTGTTACTACTACTACTCTCTATAACACACTGTTACTACTACTACTCTCTATAACAGGTAACACTGTTACTACTACTACTCTCTATAACACACTGTTACTACTACTACTCTCTATAACAGGAACACTGTTACTACTACTACTCTCTATAACACACTGTTACTACTACTACTCTCTATAACACACTGTTACTACTACTACTCTCTATAACAGGTAACACTGTTACTACTACTACTCTCTATAACACACTGTTACTACTACTACTCTCTATAACACACTGTTACTACTACTACTCTCTATAACAGGTAACACTGTTACTACTACTACTCTCTATAACACACTGTTACTACTACTACTCTCTATAACACACTGTTACTACTACTACTCTCTATAACACACTGTTACTACTACTACTCTCTATAACACACTGTTACTACTACTACTCTCTATAACACACTGTTACTACTACTACTCTCTATAACAGGTAACACTGTTACTACTACTACTCTCTATAACACACTGTTACTACTACTACTCTCTATAACACACTGTTACTACTACTACTCTCTATAACAGGTAACACTGTTACTACTACTACTCTCTATAACAGGTAACACTGTTACTACTACTACTCTCTATAACAGGTAACACTGTTACTACTACTACTCTCTATAACAGGTAACACTGTTACTACTACTACTCTCTATAACAGGTAACACTGTTACTACTACTACTCTCTATAACAGGTAACACTGTTACTACTACTACTCTCTATAACACACTGTTACTACTACTACTCTCTATAACACACTGTTACTACTACTACTCTCTATAACAGGTAACACTGTTACTACTACTACTCTCTATAACACACTGTTACTACTACTACTCTCTATAACACACTGTTACTACTACTACTCTCTATAACAGGTAACACTGTTACTACTACTACTCTCTATAACAGGTAACACTGTTACTACTACTACTCTCTATAACACACTGTTACTACCACTACTCTCTATAACACACTGTTACTACTACTACTCTCTATAACAGGTAACACTGTTACTACTACTACTCTCTATAACACACTGTTACTACTACTACTCTCTATAACAGGTAACACTGTTACTACTACTACTCTCTATAACACACTGTTACTACTACTACTCTCTATAACAGGTAACACTGTTACTACTACTACTCTCTATAACACACTGTTACTACTACTACTCTCTATAACAGGTAACACTGTTACTACTACTACTCTCTATAACACACTGTTACTACTACTACTCTCTATAACACACTGTTACTACTACTACTCTCTATAACAGGTAACACTGTTACTACTACTACTCTCTATAACACACTGTTACTACTACTACTCTCTATAACACACTGTTACTACTACTACTCTCTATAACAGGTAACACTGTTACTACTACTACTCTCTATAACACACTGTTACTACTACTACTCTCTATAACACACTGTTACTACTACTACTCTCTATAACACACTGTTACTACTACTACTCTCTATAACACACTGTTACTACTACTACTCTCTATAACAGGTAGTCAGACAGACAGTTGTAGTCCTGTACTAGGACCCCTTGACTAATGTAACAGACAGACAGACAGACAGTTGGAGCCCTGTACTAGGACCCCTTGACTAATGTAACAGACAGACAGACAGTTGTAGTCCTGTACTAGGACCCCTTGACTAATGTAACAGACAGACAGACAGACAGTTGTAGTCCTGTACTAGGACCCCTTGACTAATGTAACAGACAGACAGACAGACAGTTGGAGCCCTGTACTAGGACCCCTTGACTAATGTAACAGACAGACAGACAGACAGACAGTTGTAGCCCTGTACTAGGACCCCTTGACTAATATAACAGACAGACAGACAGTTGTAGTCCTGTACTAGGACCCCTTGACTAATGTAACAGACAGACAGACAGACAGTTGTAGTCCTGTACTAGGACCCCTTGACTTATGTAACAGACAGACAGACAGACAGTTGGAGCCCTGTACTAGGACCCCTTGACTAATGTAACAGACAGACAGACAGACAGTTGGAGCCCTGTACTAGGACCCCTTGACTAATGTAACAGACAGACAGACAGACAGTTGTAGTCCTGTACTAGGACCCCTTGACTTATGTAACAGACAGACAGACAGACAGTTGGAGCCCTGTACTAGGACCCCTTGACTAATGTAACAGACAGACAGACAGACAGTTGTAGTCCTGTACTAGGACCCCTTGACTAATGTAACAGACAGACAGACAGTTGTAGTCCTGTACTAGGAGCCCTTGACTAATGTAACAGACAGACAGACAGACAGTTGTAGTCCTGTACTAGGAGCCCTTGACTAATGTAACAGACAGTTGTAGTCCTGTACTAGGACCCCTTGACTAATGCTTCTCTATTTAACTCTGGTTCTTGTGAGACTGATTCTGATTGGAGCGTGGTTCATCTACTTCCTGTCTGTGGCAGCTGCTTCCTGTCTGAGGCAGCTACTTCCTGTCCGAGGCAGCTACTTCCTGTCTGTGGCAGCTACTTCCTGTTGTCTTCCTGATGGACCCCCCTTCGTACGACGCTCAGTCCCCCCACTATCCTCCCGCTCCCACGACCGCCATAGCAACCCGCTCCTCCCTTCCTATCTACCCAACACCAAACACACCCCCACCCACCTACGGAGAAGCAGGTAGGTGTGTGTGTGTGTGTGTGTGTGTGTGTGTGTGTGTGTTCTCCTCTCTGATTGGTTGTCTCTGTAGTCACCATGCAGTCAGACCCGTTTCCTGTCCTGACTCCGCCCACCTGGCAGCCACCACCCAATCAGCAGCAGACTGGCGTCATCCTCCACCAATCAACACAAAGTAACTATCACTCTCCACCAATCAGAACCAGAGCCATATATTTAGAAAGTTGCAAAATATACATGATCAGAACTCTCTAAAGACATGGCTCTGATCAGAACTCTCTAAAGACATGGTTCTGATCAGAACTCTCTAAAGACATGGTTCTGATCAGAACTCTCTAAAGACATGGTTCTGATCAGAACTCTCTAAAGACATGGTTCTGATCAGAACTCTCTAAAGACATGGTTCCGATCAGAACTCTCTAAAGACATGGTTCCGATCAGAACTCTCTAAAGACATGGTTCCGATCAGAACTCTCTAAAGACATGGTTCCGATCAGAACTCTCTAAAGACATGGTTCCGATCAGAACTCTCTAAAGACATGGCTCCGATCAGAACTCTCTAAAGACATGGCTCCGATCAGAACTCTCTAAAGACATGGCTCCGATCAGAACTCTCTAAAGACATGGCTCCGATCAGAACTCTCTAAAGACATGGCTCCGATCAGAACTCTCTAAAGACATGGCTCCGATCAGAACTCTCTAAAGACATGGCTCCGATCAGAACTCTCTAAAGACATGGTTCCGATCAGAACTCTCTAAAGACATGGCTCCGATCAGAACTCTCTAAAGACATGGCTCCGATCAGAACTCTCTAAAGACATGGCTCCGATCAGAACTCTCTAAAGACATGGCTCCGATCAGAACTCTCTAAAGACATGGCTCCGATCAGAACTCTCTAAAGACATGGCTCCGATCAGAACTCTCTAAAGACATGGCTCCGATCAGAACTCTCTAAAGACATGGTTCCGATCAGAACTCTCTAAAGACATGGCTCCGATCAGAACTCTCTATAGACATGGCTCCGATCAGAACTCTCTAAAGACATGGTTCTGATCAGAACTCTCTAAAGACATGGTTCTGATCAGAACTCTCTAAAGACATGGCTCTGATCAGAACTCTCTAAAGACATGGTTCTGATCAGAACTCTCTAAAGACATGGCTCTGATCAGAACTCTCTAAAGACATGGCTCTGATCAGAACTCTCTAAAGACATGGTTCTGATCAGAACTCTCTAAAGACATGGCTCTGATCAGAACTCTCTAAAGACATGGTTCTGATCAGAACTCTCTAAAGACATGGTTCTGATCAGAACTCTCTAAAGACATGGTTCTGATCAGAACTCTCTAAAGACATGGCTCTGATCAGAACTCTCTAAAGACATGGTTCTGATCAGAACTCTCTAAAGACATGGCTCTGATCAGAACTCTCTAAAGACATGGTTCTGATCAGAACTCTCTAAAGACATGGTTCTGATCAGAACTCTCTAAAGACATGGCTCCGATCAGAACTCTCTAAAGACATGGCTCCGATCAGAACTCTCTAAAGACATGGTTCTGATCAGAACTCTCTAAAGACATGGCTCTGATCAGAACTCTCTAAAGACATGGTTCTGATCAGAACTCTCTAAAGACATGGCTCCGATCAGAACTCTCTAAAGACATGGTTCTGATCAGAACTCTCTAAAGACATGGCTCTGATCAGAACTCTCTAAAGACATGGCTCTGATCAGAACTCTCTAAAGACATGGCTCTGAACTCAGAACTCTCTAAAGACATGGTTCTGATCAGAACTCTCTAAAGACATGGTTCTGATCAGAACTCTCTAAAGACATGGCTCTGATCAGAACTCTCTAAAGACATGGCTCTGATCAGAACTCTCTAAAGACATGGTTCTGATCAGAACTCTCTAAAGACATGGCTCTGAACTCAGAACTCTCTCTATGTCAGTTGTCAACATGGAGAGCGTTCAGCAGCATTCCCCAACGGTGGTGATCATCCAATCAGAGGCTGTGGGTCCGCTGGGCGATGCCCCCTGTATGACACAGTGTTCTAACTGTCATCAGCGCGTCACGACGGTCGTCACATACGAACCTGGCTTGGCTGCATGGGCCATGTGCAGCCTGTTCATACTATTGGGGTAACATACACACACACAGTCACAAACACATGATTCACTGTTAATGCCCACTATAATATTGGCCCTCTGATGCCTCCTTCTGAGCAATGCCAGTAATAGCAAACGTGTCTGTCTGTCTGTCCGTCTGTGTCTGTGTGTGTGTGTGTGTGTGTGTGTGTGTGTGTGTGTGTGTGTGTGTGTGTGTGTGTGTGTGTGTGTGTGTGTGTGTGTGTGTGTGTGTGTGTGTACAGGTTAATCTGTGGATGCTGTCTGATCCCGTTCCTGGTCCGAGGGTTCCAGGATGCTCATCACTCCTGCCCGCACTGCCACGCCCACCTCCATATACACACCAGGTGACATCATCACTACAAGACGTGACATCATCACTACAAGACGTGACATCATCGCTACATGACATAACATTTGTTTTTTGTATTTATTATGGATCCCCATTAGTTCCTGCCAAGGCAGCAGCTACTCTTCCTGGGGTCCGGCAAAATTAAGGCAGTTATACAATTTTAAAAACATTAAAATCATCAGTCATTTCTGTAAGTGCTTGTTGAATGTCCTTCCCTATCAGCGTGCTGAAAGTGTGTTGTCAAGTTGTTTACTGTAAAATAACATTGTATCTGGTCAAACACAGTTTTTTCCAAAACTTTACTAAGGGTTGGTAACAGGCTGATTGGTCGGCTATTTGAGCCAGTAAAGGGGGCTTTACTATTCTTTGGTAGCTGTCAGGCGACATGTATGCGGTAGCGAAGTCAAAAGCAGGACACAGAGCGGCTGGTAAAGTTTTTTACTGAACACAGTAAAATCAACGTACAAATAACAAACCTCCAAACAGGGAGGAAAGCACAAAGACCCGTCCATACAGAACTGCCGGAATGACAACAAACCTCCAAACAGGAAGGAAAGCACAAAGACCCGTCCATACAGAACTGCCGGAATGACAACAAACAATAACACACAAAGTACCAATGAGAGACAGGGGTAAATATAGGGAATACAATCCAACATAATGGGAAACAGGTGTAAACAATAAAGACCAAACAAGACAAACACCGAAACATCGATCGGCAGCAGCTAGTACTCCGGGGACGACGAACGCCCAAGCCTGCCCGAGCAAGGAGGAGGAGCAGCCTCGGCTGAATCCGTGACAGTAGCGGAATGACTCTTGCTTCCCTCCAGGCCTGAGGGCACACACTTTCTAGTAGGCTTAGATTGAAGATATGGCAAATAGGAGTGGCAATATCGTCCTCTATTATCCTCAGTAATTTTCCATCCAAGTTGTCAGACCCCGGTGGCTTGTCATTGTTGATAGACAACAATAATTTTTTCACCTCTTCCACACTCACTTTACAGAATTCAAAATTACAACGCTTGTCTTTCATAATTTGGTCAGATATACTTGGATGTGTCGTGTCAGCGTTTGTTGCTGGCATGTCATGCCTAAATTTGCTAATTTTGCCAATGAAAAAATCATTAAAGTAGTTGGCAATATCAGTAGGTTTTGTGATGAATGAGCCATCTGATTCAATGAATGATGGAGCTGAGTTTGCCTTTTTTCCCAAAATGTAATTTAAGGGGCTCCAAAGCTTTTTACTATCATTCTTTATATCATGTATCTTTGTTTCATAGTGTAGTTTCTTCTTCTTTTTATTCAGTTTAGTCACATTATTTCTGGATTTGCAATACGTTTGCCAATCGGTTGTGCAGCCAGACTTATTTGCCATTCCTTTTGCCTCATCCCTCTCAACCATACAATTTTTCAATTCCTCATCAATCCACGGGGATTTAACAGTTTTTACAGTCATTTTCTTAATGGGTGCATGCTTATTAGTAACTGGAATAAGCAATTTCATAACTGTGTCAAGTGCAGCCTCTGGTTGCTCCTCATTACACACCACAGACCAACAAATATTCTTTACATCAACAACACAGGAATCACTACAAAACGTATTGTATGACCTCTTGGGCTTTAGGTGAGGCAGATGAACCTGTAGCCATATTACTTCAACAGTATTTAACATGAGATCCTCTCTAAGCTTTACAGGAATGTGGTTCTGAATATAAACAGCAACACCTCCACCATTGGCATTTCTATATTTTCTGTAAATGTTATAACCTTATATTGCTACCAAATCAAATAAAATAAAATTTTATTGGCCACATGCGCCGAATACAACAGGTGCAGACATTACAGTGAAATGCTTACTTACAGCCCTTAACCAACAGTGCATTTATTTTTAACAAAAAAGTAAGTGTTGAGAAAAAAAGAGCAGAAGTAAAATAAAATAACAGTAGGGAGGGTATATATACAGGGGGGTACCGGTGCAGAGTCAATGTGCGGGGGCACCGGCTAGTTGAGGTAGTTGAAGTAATATGTACATGTGGGTAGAGTTAAAGTGACTATGCATAAATAATTAACAGAGTAGCAGCAGCGTAAAAGGATGGGGTGGGGGGGCAGTGCAAATAGTCTGGGTAGCCATGATTAGCTGTTCAGGAGTCTTATGGCTTGGGGGTAGAAGCTGTTGAGAAGTCTTTTGGACCTAGACTTGGCACTCCGGTACCGCTTGCCGTGCGGTAGCAGAGAGAACAGTCTATGACTAGGGTGGCTGGAGTCTTTGACAATTTTGAGGGCCTTCCTCTGACACCGCCTGGTATAGATATATAAGTGGGTATATAAGGGTTAGGTATAGTAGGTATATCAGGGTTAGGTATAGTAGGTATATCAGGGTTAGGTATAGTAGTCTCCTCGTCAATCCAAGATGGCAGCATGTCAAGTCGTTTGTCAAGTCGTTTGTTTGTGACTAGTACATTTTAACCTACTAATAATCTATTTATTTATGGTTGCGTAACTTCGTTGTTGCGTAGTGCAAACTATTTTATTTTTGCTGGTGTAAAGATCACGGGTCCTCCTCAACTCGGAACTTCATTACTTGAAGTTTACCAAAGTAACCCTATCTCTGGCTGGCCTGAGTTCCTCGTTCGTCCGCGGAGTGTCTTGTCCGAGCTGCTCCTTGCTCTTCGCCTGGCTGTCAGTGGCAGCTCAACCCGTTCTCTCTATCGCCCTCAACACCCAATCTACTCACACGCGCAAACACTCACATTGACTCACATACACGCTGTCCCTCTCTCCACTTACCTTCGTTGGCCTCTTGTTTTTTGGTCAGAGAAAATGACAATTTACGTGGTATTGCTTTGTGCACTGACTTTACTGAACTCTGGAGAAAACGAACATTGTCGCAGGGTGAGTACATCTGACAATGTACTCTCGCGTCCATTAGACATTTTGTCTGCAGGAACTCGCTCTTTTTCACTCGGTCCACTCGTCCAAGTGCCGATGCATTTGTGGCATGATGTGAACAGTACGAATTTGTGTCACTACCAAAGTCTAATGGTTTTAAATGACTGTTTTGTATTGTCTGGAAACTCACTTGTAGAATTCGCTTGCAGTAGGTCTCTTAAAAAGAGAAGCCGTGCAAGGTTATTAAACAGAGGTGCCTAGTTATTCTTCTGTTGTTGATATCAGGTAACGTGCAACCTAACCCTGGCCCTGATATGCAATGTCTCCAAACCCCCTCTGATTTTAAATCAAGATCTGGTTTTGGTATTTTTCATTTAAATGTACGCAGCCTGTTGTCAAAAATTGATGGGGTTAGGATTTGGGCTAAATCAACTGATGCTGATGTAATTGTGTTTTCTGAAACCTGGCTCAGCAAGTCTATTTTTGATAAGGATATTTGTATAAGTGGTTACAATGTTTATCGTGCAGATCGGGTTAAGAAAGGTGGGGGTGTGGCTATATATGTAAAATCTAAATTCCATGTAAGTGTGGCAAAGTCTGGAAACTATTTGTAAACAGTTGGAATTTCTTGCTTTGAATATTGAGGTTTCAAAGGGCCTCTCTATAACTGTGATTGGCTGTTATAGACCCCCTCTGCTCTTGGTGATGCATTTTCTTCTTTGACGCACCTTATGTCTAAACTTCTTTACAGTGAAATGATCTTGATTGGTGATCTCAACTGGTGTTGGTTAAAGCCGGTGTCTGATGATTTAAAAATGTTTTGTAATTCTATGAATCTTACCCAGTTGATTAATTCACCCACTCGCCCAAATCTTAAATGCCCTGATAAATCTACCCTGATTGATTTGATATTGACAAATGTTCCACATAAATATTCTGCGGTTGGTGTTTCTTGTAATGATTTAAGTGACCATTGTGCTGTTGTTGCTGTTAGAAATACTAAGGTTCCAAAGACAAATCCACGTTTTATTCGTAAGAGAAATTTGAAGTGTTTTAATGAGCAGGCTTTCTTTCATGATTTGTTTTATTTTGACCGGAGCAAGATTGAGCTTATCCCTGATGTGGAAACTGCCTGGATATTCTTTCATGATGGTTTTTTCCAAATAGTAAACAAACATGCACCATTCCGCAGGTTCAGGGTTAAAGGGCGGGATAATCCATGGTTTTCTTCTGAGCTGTCTTGTATTATTCACGACCGTAATCTAGCCTGGGCTAAAGCAAGGAAATCTTGTTCTGATGCTGATTGGCTTATTTTTAGGCAGTTAAGAAACAAGTGTTCTTTTCTTCTCAGGAAGGCCAAGTCTGAATATTTTATGTCTGTTACCACTGATAACCTGAATGACCCTAGAAAGTTTTGGAATGCTATTAAGTCTATGTCTGGTAACAGTAATGTTAATGAATTACCGTCATGTGTTTTGAAGGACTCTGTTGCTATATATGACAAAACTGAAATGCTGAATTGTTTCAATGAGCGCTTTGTATCATCTGGTAGGCTGTTTGATTCAGTGTCCTCTGTCTCTGTACAACCCTGTGTGGATGAACCAGTGTCCTCTGTCTCTGTACAACCCTGTGTGGATGAACCAGAGAGAGCTGGTCAAACTTTTAGTTTTCTGCCATTCTCAGTGCAGGTGGTACATAAAGCCCTGAAATCCTTAGATCAAAGAAAGCCTGCAGGTCCTGATCTTTTGGATCCCTGCTTTTTAAATCTGGCAGCTGATTTCATAGCTGAACCACTTACATATCTGTTCAATCTAACCCTGGAATGTAATGAAATTCCAAAGATCTGGAAATCAGCATTTGTCCTACCACTTTTAAAAGGGGGAGATCCAACTCTTTTAAATAATTATAGGCCAATCTCAAAGCTGTCACCCCTGGTGAAAATACTTGAAACCCTTGTAAGTGAACAGCTAAAATAGTTTTTATTTACTAACTCTATTTTATCAATGTATCAATCGGGCTTCAGGAAGAAGCATAGCACAATTACAGCAGCCATGAAGGTTTTAAATGATATCACTGAAGCCCTTGACAAAAAACAGCACTGTGTCTCACTTTTTTATTGATCTCTCTAAGGCTTTTGATACAGTTGATCATGCTATACTAAGGCAGAGATTGTTGAGTGTAGGTCTTTCGGAGCATGCAGTTGCATGGTTTGCTAACTATCTGTCTGATAGAACTCAGTGCACTCAATTTGATGGGCTTATGTCTGTTAAATTGTCTGTCCTGAATGGTGTGCCCCAGGGCTCTGTACTTGGTCCTCTCTTATTCACTATTTATATTAATGATTTAGACAAAAATGTCCAAAATGCACAACTTCATTTTTATGCTGATGATACTGTTATTTACTGTTGTGCCTCATCTCTTACAAAAGCTTTCCAGAACTTGCAAACTGCTTTTTATACTGTTCAACATACCTTGTGTCAATTGAAGCTTATCCTCAATACTGACAAAACTCAACTAATGGTGTTTTCTAATGCAAGAAATAGACCTCTGAACCTTTCACCTGTTACTACCTGTCAGGGCAAGGAGATTGAGGTTGTAACCTCATATAAATATCTTGGAATTCTAATTGATGACGGCCTCTCTTTTAAATTGCATATTCAACAACTTACAAAAAAATTGAAGCTGAAATTGGGATTTTATTTTAGGAATAAGGCCTGTTTTTCTTTTGAAGCCAGAAGGAGGCTAGTATCAGCTACATTTATGCCTTTACTAGACTATGGGGATATTTTATATATGAATGCTTCCGCTCAGTGTTTGAGATCAATTGACACTCTTTACCATGGTACTTTGAGATTTATTTTAAACTGCAAAACCCTTACGCACCACTGTACTTTGTATACCAGGGTTGGCTGGCCTTCTCTAGTCACTCGTAGGCTCAGTCACTGGTATACTTTTTATTTACAAAGCCATTTTGGGTTTACTACCTTTTTATTTGGGCATTTTTATTGTTCAGAAATGTGGTGGGTACTCTCTTCGTTCACTGGACTTTATCCTGCTAACTGTTCCAAATGTCCGAACTGAATTTGGTAAAAGGTCTTTTATGTACTCTGCGCCATCGTCTTGGAACACCTTACAAAATAATTTTAAACTGGAAGAACTTGTCCCGATTGGTGTTTTTAAATCTCTGATGAAGGATTTTGAGGCTGATTCCCTGACCTGTCAATGTTTTTAATTTGCTGTTTTTGATATTGTTATACTCTTGTGAATTCATGAATGGTTTTTACTAGATTACTTGTAGTTTTTCATGTTGTCTGTCTGTAATTTTTTGTAATGACTTGGTGCTGCCTATCTTGGCCAGGACGCTCTTGAAAAAGAGATTTTAAATCTCAATGAGCCCTTCCTGGTTAAATAAAGGTTTAAAAAAAATTAAAATAAAAATAAAAAAAGTATGTATATAAGGGTTAGGTATATAAGGGTTAGGTATATAAGGGTTAGGTATAGTAGGTATATAAGGGTTAGGTATAGTAGGTATATTAGGGTTAGGTATAGTAGGTATATCAGGGTTAAGTATAGTAGGTATATCAGGGTTAGGTATAGTAGGTATATCAGGGTTAGGTATATCAGGGTTAGGTATAGTAGGTATATAAGGGTTAGGTATAGTAGGTATATCAGGGTTAGGTATATCAGGGTTAGGTATAGTAGATATATCAGGGTTAGGTATAGTAGGTATATAAGGGTTAGGTATAGTAGGTATATAAGGGTTAGGTATAGTAGGTATATAAGGGTTAGGTATAGTAGGTATATTAGGGTTAGGTATAGTAGGTATATCAGGGTTAGGTATAGTACGTATATCAGGGTTAGGTATAGTAGGTATATCAGGGTTAGGTATATCAGGGTTAGGTATAGTAGGTATATAAGGGTTAGGTATAGTAGGTATATCAGGGTTAGGTATATCAGGGTTAGGTATAGTAGGTATATAAGGGTTAGGTATAGTAGGTATATCAGGGTTAGGTATAGTAGGTATATAAGGGTTAGGTATAGTAGGTATATCAGGGTTAGGTATAGTAGGTATATCAGGGTTAGGTATAGTAGGTATATCAGGGTTAGGTATAGTAGGTATATCAGGGTTAGGTATAGTAGGTATATAAGGGTTAGGTATAGTAGGTATATCAGGGTTAGGTATAGTAGGTATATCAGGGTTAGGTATAGTAGGTATATCAGGGTTAGGTATATCAGGGTTAGGTATAGTAGGTATATAAGGGTTAGGTATAGTAGGTATATCAGGGTTAGGTATATCAGGGTTAGGTATAGTAGGTATATCAGGGTTAGGTATAGTAGGTATATAAGGGTTAGGTATAGTAGGTATATAAGGGTTAGGTATAGTAGGTATATAAGGGTTAGGTATAGTAGGTATATCAGGGTTAGGTATAGTAGGTATATCAGGGTTAGGTATAGTAGGTATATCAGGGTTAGGTATATCAGGGTTAGGTATAGTAGGTATATAAGGGTTAGGTATAGTAGGTATATCAGGGTTAGGTATATCAGGGTTAGGTATAGTAGGTATATAAGGGTTAGGTATAGTAGGTATATCAGGGTTGGGTATAGTAGGTATATAAGGGTTAGGTATAGTAGGTATATCAGGGTTAGGTATAGTAGGTATATCAGGGTTAGGTATAGTAGGTATATAAGGGTTAGGTATAGTAGGTATATAAGGGTTAGGTATAGTAGGTATATAAGGGTTAGGTATAGTAGGTATATCAGGGTTAGGTATAGTAGGTATATAAGGGTCAGGTATAGTAGGTATATAAGGGTTAGGTATATCAGGGTAGAGGTCCTGGATGGCAGGAAGCTTGGCCCCAGTGATGTACTGGGCCGTACGCTCTACCCTCTGTAGTGCCTTGCGGTCGGAGGCCGAGCAGTTGCCATACCAGGTGGTGATGCAACCAGTCAGGATGCTCTCGATGGTGCAGCTGTAGAATTTTTTGAGGATCTGAGGACCCATGCCAAATCTTTTCAGTCTCCTGAGGGGGAATAGGCTTTGTCGTGGCCTCTTCACGACTGTCTTGGTGTGTTTGGACCATGATAGTTTGTTGGTGATGTGGACACCAAGGAACAATATTGGCCATAAACCACACCCCCTCTGGCCTAAGAACAGTCCTTAGCTGTGGTATATTGGCCATATACCACACCCCCTCTGGCCTAAGAACAGTCCTTAGCTGTGGTATATTGGCCGTATACCACACCCCCTCTGGCCTAAGAACAGTCCTTAGCTGTGGTATATTGGCCGTATACCACACCCCCTCGTGCCTAAGAACAGTCCTTAGCTGTGGTATATTGGCCATTTACCACACCCCCTCTGGCCTAAGAACAGTCCTTAGCTGTGGTATATTGGCCATAAACCACACCCCCTCTGGCCTAAGAACAGTCCTTAGCTGTGGTATATTGGCCATATACCACACCCCCTCGTGCCTAAGAACAGTCCTTAGCCGTGGTATATTGGCCATAAACCACACCCCCTCTGGCCTAAGAACAGTCCTTAGCTGTGGTATATTGGCCATAAACCACACCCCCTCTGGCCTAAGAACAGTCCTTAGCCGTGGTATATTGGCCATAAACCACACCCCCTCGTGCCTAAGAACATTCCTTAACCGTGGTATATTGGCCATATACCACACACCCTCTGGCCTAAGAACAGTCCTTAGCTGTGGTATATTGGCCGTATACCACACCCCCTCGTGCCTAAGAACAGTCCTTAGCTGTGGTATATTGGCCATAAACCACACCCCCTCGTGCCTAAGAACAGTCCTTAGCCATGGTATATTGGCCATAAACCACACCCCCTCTGGCCTAAGAACAGTCCTTAGCTGTGGTATATTGGCCATAAACCACACCCCCTCGTGCCTAAGAACAGTCCTTAGCCGTGGTATATTGGCCATAAACCACACCCCCTCTGGCCTAAGAACAGTCCTTAGCCGTGGTATATTGACCATAAACCACACCCCCTCGTGCCTAAGAACAGTCCTTAGCTGTGGTATATTGGCCATATACCACACCCCCTCGTGCCTAAGAACAGTCCTTAGCCGTGGTATATTGGCCATAAACCACACCCCCTCTGGCCTAAGAACAGTCCTTAGCTGTGGTATATTGGCCATATACCACACCCCCTCTGGCCTAAGAACAGTCCTTAGCTGTGGTATATTGGCCGTATACCACACCCCCTCTGGCCTAAGAACAGTCCTTAGCTGTGGTATATTGGCCGTATACCACACCCCCTCGTGCCTAAGAACAGTCCTTAGCTGTGGTATATTGGCCATTTACCACACCCCCTCTGGCCTAAGAACAGTCCTTAGCCATGGTATATTGGCCATAAACCACACTCCCTCATGCCTAAGAACACTCCTTAGCCGTGGTATATTGGCCATAAACCACACCCCCTCTGGCCTAAGAACAGTCCTTAGCCATGGTATATTGGCCATATACCACACCCCCTCATGCCTAAGAACAGTCCTTAGCTGTGGTATATTGGCCATAAACCACACCCCCTCTGGCCTAAGAACATTCCTTAGCCATGGTATATTGGCCGTATACCACACCCCCTTGTGCCTAAGAACAGTCCTTAGCTGTGGTATATTGGCCATATACCACACCCCCTCTTGCCTAAGAACAGTCCTTAGCCGTGGTATATTGGCCATATACCACACCCCCTCGTGCCTAAGAACAGTCTTTAGCTGTGGTATATTGGCCATAAACCACACCCCCTCGTGCCTAAGAACAGTCCTTAGCTGTGGTATATTGGCCATATACCACACACCCTCGTGCCTAAGAACAGTCCTTAGCCGTGGTATATTGGCCATAAACCACACCCCCTCTGGCCTAAGAACAGTCCTTAGCCATGGTATATTGGCCATAAACCACACCCCCTCGTGCCTAAGAACAGTCCTTAGCTGTGGTATATTGGCCATAAACCACACCCCCTCGTGCCTAAGAACAGTCCTTAGCTGTGGTATATTGGCCATAAACCACACCCCCTCGTGCCTAAGAACATTCCTTAGCCGTGGTATATTGGCCGTATACCACACCCCCTCTGGCCTAAGAACAGTCCTTAGCTGTGGAATATTGGCCATAAACCACACCCCCTCTGGCCTAAGAACAGTCCTTAGCTGTGGTATATTGGCCATAAACCACACCCCCTCTGGCCTAAGAACAGTCCTTAGCCGTGGTATATTGGCCATAAACCACACCCCCTCGTGCCTAAGAACAGTCCTTAGCTGTGGTATATTGGCCATAAACCACACCCCCTCGTGCCTAAGAACAGTCCTTAGCCGTGGTATATTGGCCATATACCACACCCCTTCTGGCCTAAGAACAGTCCTTAGCTGTGGTATATTGGCCATAAACCACACCCCCTCGTGCCTAAGAACAGTCCTTAGCCGTGGTATATTGGCCATAAACCACACCCCCTCGTATCTAAGAACAGTCCTTAGCCGTGGTATATTGGCCATATACCACACCCCCTCGTGCCTAAGAACAGTCCTTAGCCATGGTATATTGGCCATAAACCACACCCCCTCGTGCCTAAGAACAGTCCTTAGCCGTGGTATATTGGCCATAAACCACACCCCCTCTGGCCTAAGAACAGTCCTTAGCCGTGGTATATTGGCCATAAACCACACCCCCTCGTGCCTAAGAACAGTCCTTAGCTGTGGTATATTGGCCATAAACCACACCCCCTCGTGCCTAAGAACAGTCCTTAGCCGTGGTATATTGGCCATAAACCACACCCCCTCGTGCCTAAGAACAGTCCTTAGCCGTGGTATATTGGCCATAAACCACACCCCCTCTGGCCTAAGAACAGTCCTTAGCTGTGGTATATTGGCCATAAACCACACCCCCTCTGGCCTAAGAACAGTCCTTAGCTGTGGTATATTGGCCATAAACCACACCCCCTCTGGCCTAAGAACAGTCCTTAGCTGTGGTATATTGGCCATAAACCACACCCCCTCTGGCCTAAGAACAGTCCTTAGCTGTGGTATATTGGCCATATACCACACCCCCTCTGGCCTAAGAACAGTCCTTAGCTGTGGTATATTGGCCGTATACCACACCCCCTCTGGCCTAAGAACAGTCCTTAGCTGTGGTATATTGGCCATAAACCACACCCCCTCGTGCCGAAGAACAGTCCTTAGCTGTGGTATATTGGCCGTATACCACACCCCCTCTGGCCTAAGAACAGTCCTTAGCTGTGGTATATTGGCCTTAAACCACACCCCCTCTGGCCTAAGAACATTCCTTAGCCGTGGTATATTGGCCGTATACCACACCCCCTCTGGCCTAAGAACAGTCCTTAGCTGTGGTATATTGGCCATAAACCACACCCCCTCGTGCCTAAGAACAGTCCTTAGCCATGGTATATTGGCCATAAACCACACCCCCTCTGGCCTAAGAACAGTCCTTAGCCGTGGTATATTGGCCATAAACCACACCCCCTCGTGCCTAAGAACATTCCTTAGCCGTGGTATATTGGCCGTATACCACACCCCCTCTGGCCTAAGAACAGTCTTTAGCTGTGGTATATTGGCCATAAACCACACCCCCTCGTGCCTAAGAACAGTCCTTAGCTGTGGTATATTGGCCATAAACCACACCCCCTCGTGCCTAAGAACAGTCCTTAGCCGTGGTATATTGGCCATAAACCACACCCCCTCGTGCCTAAGAACAGTCCTTAGCCGTGGTATATTGGCCATATACCACACCCCCTCGTGCCTAAGAACAGTCCTTAGCCATGGTATATTGGCCATAAACCACACCCCCTCGTGCCTAAGAACAGTCCTTAGCTGTGGTATATTGGCCGTATACCACACCCCCTCTGGCCTAAGAACAGTCCTTAGCTGTGCTATATTGGCCATAAACCACACCCCCTCTGGCCTAAGAACAGTCCTTAGCTGTGGTATATTGGCCATAAACCACACCCCCTCGTGCCTAAGAACAGTCCTTAGCCGTGGTATATTGGCCATAAACCACACCCCTTCTGGCCTAAGAACAGTCCTTAGCTGTGGTATATTGGCCATAAACCACACCCCCTCGTGCCTAAGAACAGTCCTTAGCTGTGGTATATTGGCCGTATACCACACCCCCTCTGGCCTAAGAACAGTCCTTAGCCGTGGTATATTGGCCATAAACCACACCCCCTCTGGCCTAAGAACAGTCCTTAGCCGTGGTATATTGGCCATAAACCACACCCCCTCTGGCCTAAGAACAGTCCTTAGCCGTGGTATATTGGCCATAAACCACACTCCCTCGTGCCTAAGAACAGTCCTTAGCTGTGGTATATTGGCCATAAACCACACCCCCTCGTGCCTAAGAACAGTCCTTAGCCGTGGTATATTGGCCATGAACCACACCCCCTCGTGCCTAAGAACAGTCCTTAGCCGTGGTATATTGGCCATATACCACACCCCCTCTTGCCTAAGAACAGCCCTTAGCCGTGGTTTATTGGCCATATACCACACCCCCTTCGTGCTTAAGAACAGTCCTTAGCTGTGGTATATTGGCCATGTACCACACCCCCTCGTGCCTAAAAACAGTCCTTAGCTGTGGTATATTGGCCATATACCACACCCCCTCTGGCCTAAGAACATTCCTTAGCCGTAGTATATTGGCCGTATACCACACCCCCTCTGGCCTAAGAACATTCCTTAGCTGTGGTATATTGGCCATAAACCACACCCCCTCTGGCCTAAGAACAGTCCTTAGCTGTGGTATATTGGCCATAAACCACACCCCCTCTTGCCTAAGAACAGTCCTTAGCTGTGGTATATTGGCCATAAACCACACCCCCTCTGGCCTAAGAACAGTCCTTAGCTGTGGTATATTGGCCATAAACCACACCCCCTCGTGCCTAAGAACAGTCCTTAGCTGTGGTATATTGGCCATATACCACACCCCCTCTTGCCTAAGAACAGCCCTTAGCCGTGGTTTATTGGCCATATACCACACCCCCTTCGTGCCTAAGAACAGTCCTTAGCTGTGGTATATTGGCCATGTACCACACCACCTCGTGCCTAAAAACAGTCCTTAGCTGTGGTATATTGGCCATATACCACACCCCCTCTGGCCTAAGAACAGTCCTTAGCCGTGGTATATTGGCCGTATACCACACCCCCTCTGGCCTAAGAACAGTCCTTAGCTGTGGTATATTGGCCATAAACCACACCCCCTCTGTCCTAAGAACAGTCCTTAGCTGTGGTATATTGGCCATAAACCACACCCCCTCTGGCCTAAGAACAGTCCTTAGCTGTGGTATATTGGCCATAAACCACACCCCCTCTGGCCTAAGAACAGTCCTTAGCTGTGGTATATTGGCCATATACCACACCCCCTCGTGCCTAAGAACAGTCCTTAGCTGTGGTATATTGGCCATAAACCACACCCCCTCGTGCCTAAGAACAGTCCTTAGCCGTGGTATATTGGCCATAAACCACACCCCCTCTGGCCTAAGAACAGTCCTTAGCCGTGGTATATTATCCATATACCACACCCCCTCTGGCCTTATTGCTTATTTTGATGATATATTTTTTTATTTTTTTATTAACTATTAATTTCTTCCTTTAGATCAAGGAGAGTTATTTAACACACAACAATTAACTGGGTCATTAACTCTGTCAACTTGAACGTCTCA
>NW_025534624.1:12500-37500 GCF_020615455.1 Coregonus clupeaformis | reverse complement strand
GGTTAGGGTTAGGGTTAGAGTTAGGGTTAGGGTTAGAGTTAGAGTTAGGGTTAGGGTTAGAGTTAGAGTTAGTGTTAGGGTTAGAGTTAGAGTTAGGGTTAGGGTTAGAGTTAGAGTTAGGGTTAGGGTTAGAGTTAGAGTTAGAGTTAGGGTTAGGGTTAGAGTTAGGGTTAGAGTTAGAGTTAGGGTTAGGGTTAGGGTTAGGGTTAGAGTTAGGGTTAGGGTTAGAGTTAGAGTTAGTGTTAGGGTTAGGGTTAGAGTTAGAGTTAGGGTTAGAGTTAGAGTTAGGGTTAGGGTTAGGGTTAGGGTTAGAGTTAGGGTTAGGGTTAGAGTTAGAGTTAGTGTTAGGGTTAGGGTTAGAGTTAGAGTTAGGGTTAGGGTTAGAGTTAGGGTTAGGGTTAGGGTTAGAGTTAGAGTTAGGGTTAGGGTTAGGGTTAGAGTTAGAGTTAGAGTTAGAGTTAGGGTTAGGGTTAGGGTTGGATCAAAACATTCTCTATAGTTAAATGTTTATATGAAGAACATCCTTAAAGATTGTAACCGTGACCTGACCTCCAGGATCCAGCCTCTGACCTCTAACCTCTCTAGGTGACGGAGATGGATGAGGATCCTAACTGGATGATGGCAGAACTCCACGGGAAGCGAGGCTACGTCCCCGAGAACTACATTAGTCTGTTACCACACCCGTTAGTATTACAGACCTATTATATACCTACTGTACCTAACCCTGATATACCTAACCCTGATATACCTAACCCTTATATACCTACTGTACCTAACCCTGATATACCTACTGTACCTAACCCTTATATACATACTATACCTAACCCTGATATACCTACTGTACCTAACCCTGATATACCTACTATACCTAACCCTGATATACCTACTATACCTAACCCTTATATACCTACTATACCTAACCCTTATATACCTACTATACCTAACCCTGATATACCTACTATACCTAACCCAGATATACCTACTATACCTAACCCTGATATACCTACTATACCTAACCCTGATATACCTAACCCTGATATACTTACTATACCTAACCCTGATATACCTACTGTACCTAACCCTGATATACTTACTATACCTAACCCTGATATACCTACTGTACCTAACCCTTATATACATACTATACCTAACCCTGATATACTTACTATACCTAACCCTGATATACCTACTGTACCTAACCCTTATATACATACTATACCTAACCCTGATATACCTACTGTACCTAACCCTGATATACCTACTATACCTAACCCTGATATACCTACTATACCTAACCCTGATATACTTACTATACCTAACCCTGATATACCTACTGTACCTAACCCTTATATACATACTATACCTAACCCTGATATACCTACTGTACCTAACCCTGATATACCTACTATACCTAACCCTGATATACCTACTATACCTAACCCTTATATACCTACTATACCTAACCCTGATATACCTACTATACCTAACCCTGATATACCTACTATACCTAACCCTGATATACCTACTATACCTAACCCTTATATACCTACTATACCTAACCCTGATATACCTACTATACCTAACCCTGATATACCTACTATACCTAACCCTGATATACCTACTATACCTAACCCTTATATACCTACTATACCTAACCCATATATACCTACTATACCTAACCCTGATATACCTACTATACCTAACCCTGATATACCTACTATACCTAACCCTTATATACCTACTATACCTAACCCTTATATACCTACTATACCTAACCCTGATATACCTACTATACCTAACCCTGATATACCTACTATACCTAACCCTGATATACCTACTATACCTAACCCTGATATACCTACTATACCTAACCCTGATATACCTACTATACCTAACCCTGATATACCTACTATACCTAACCCTTATATACCTACTATACCTAACCCTGATATACCTAACCCTGATATACCTAACCCTGATATACCTACTATACCTAACCCTGATATACCTACTATACCTAACCCTTATATACCTACTATACCTAACCCTGATATACCTACTATACCTAACCCTGATATACCTACTATACCTAACCCTGATATACCTACTATACCTAACCCTTATATACCTACTATACCTAACCCTGATATACCTAACCCTGATATACCTACTATACCTAACCCTGATATACCTACTATACCTAACCCTGATATACCTACTATACCTAACCCTTATATACCTACTATACCTAACCCTGATATACCTACTATACCTAACCCTGATATACCTAACCCTGATATACCTACTATACCAAACCCTTATATACCTACTATACCTAACCCTGATATACCTACTATACCTAACCCTTATATACCTAACCCTGATATACCTACTATACCTAACCCTTATATACCTAACCCTTATATACCTACTATACCTAACCCTTATATACCTAACCCTTATATACCTACTATACCTAACCCTGATATACCTACTATACCTAACCCTTATATACCTAACCCTTATATACCTACTATACCTAACCCTGATATACCTACTATACCTAACCCTTATATACCTAACCCTGATATACCTGCTATACCTAACCCTTATATACCTACTATACCTAACCCTGATATACTTACTATACCTAACCCTTATATACCTACTATACCTAACCCTTATATACCTACTATACCTAACCCTGATATACCTACTATACCTAACCCTGATATACCTACTATACCTAACCCTGATATACCTACTATACCTAACCCTTATATACCTACTATACCTAACCCTGATATACCTACTATACCTAACCCTGATATATCTACTATACCTAACCCTTATATACCTACTATACCTAACCCTGATATACCTACTATACCTAACCCTGATATACCTACTATACCTAACCCTGATATACCTAACCCTGATATACCTACTATACCTAACCCTGATATACCTACTATACCTAACCCTGATATACCTACTATACCTAACCCTGATATACCTACTATACCTAACCCTGATATACCTACTATACCTAACCCCTGATATACCTACTATACCTAACCCTGATATACCTACTATACCTAACCCTGATATACCTACTATACCTAACCCTTATATACCTACTATACCTAACCCTGATATACCTACTATACCTAACCCTGATATACCTACTATACCTAACCCTGATATACCTACTATACCTAACCCTGATATACCTACTATACCTAACCCTGATATACCTACTATACCTAACCCTGATATACCTACTATACCTAACCCTGATATACCTACTATACCTAACCCTGATATACCTAACCCTGATATACCTACTATACCTAACCCTGATATACCTACTATACCTAACCCTGATATACCTAACCCTGATATACCTACTATACCTAACCCTGATATACCTACTATACCTAACCCTGATATACCTACTATACCTAACCCTGATATACCTACTGTACCTAACCCTGATATACCTACTATACCTAACCCTGATATACCTACTATACCTAACCCTGATATACCTAACCCTGATATACCTACTATACCTAACCCTGATATACCTACTATACCTAACCCTGATATATCTACTAAACCTACAGTGCCTTGCAAAAGTATTCATCCCTCTTGGCTTTTTTCCTATTTCGTTGCATTACAACCTGTAATTTAAATTGATTTTTATTTAGATTTCATGTAATGGACATACACAAAATAGACAAAATTAGTGAAGTGGAATGAAAAAAATAACTTGGGTCAAAAAATGCAAACAAATAAATAACGGAAAAGTGGTGCGTGCATATGTATTCACCCCCTTTGCTATGAAGCCCCTAAATAAGATCTGGTGCAACCAATTACCTTCAGAAGTCATATAATTAGTTAAATAAAGTCCACCTGTGTGCAATCTAAGTGTTACATGATCTGTCACATGATCTCAGTATATATACACCTGTTCTGAAAGGCCCCAGAGTCTGCAACACCACTAAGCAAGGGGCACCACCAAGCAAGCGGCACCATGAAGACCAAGGAGCTCTCCAAACAGGTCAAGGACAAAGTTGTGGAGAAGTACAGATCAGGGTTGGGTTATAAAAAAATGTCAGAAACTGAACATCCCACGGAGCACCATTAAATCCATTATTAAAAAATTGAAAGAATATGGCACCACAACAAACCTGCCAAGAGAGGGCCGCCCACCAAAACTCACGGACCAGGCAAGGAGGGCATTAATCAGAGAGGCAACAAAGAGACCAAAGATAACCCTGAAGGAGCTGCAAAGCTCCACAGCGGAGATTGGAGTATCTGTCCATAGGACCACTTTAAGCCGTACACTCCACAGAGCTGGGCTTTACGGAAGAGTGGCCAGAAAAAAGCCATTGCTTAAAGAAAAAAATAAGCAAACACCTTTGGTGTTCGCCAAAAGGCATGTGGGAGACTCCCCAAACATATGGAAGAAGGTACTCTGTTCAGATTAGAATAAAATCGAGCTTTTTGGCCATCAAGGAAAACGCTATGTCTGGCGCAAACCCAACACCTCTCATCACCCCAAGAACACCATGTTTTTCATCGGCAGGGACTGGGAAACTGGTCAGAATTGAAGGAATGATGGATGGCGCTAAATACAGGGAAATTCTTGAGGGAAACCTGTTTCAGTCTTCCAGAGATTTGAGACTGGGACGGAGGTTCACCTTCCAGCAGGACAATGACCCTAAGCATACTGCTACAGCAAAATTCTAGTGGTTTAAGGGGAAACATTTAAATGTCTTGGAATTGCCTAGTCAAAGCCCAGACCTCAATCCAATTGAGAATCTGTGGTATGACTTATAGATGGCTGTACACCAGCGGAACCCATCCAACTTGAAGGAGCTGGAGCAGTTTTGCCTTGAAGAATGAGCAACAATCCCAGTGGCTAGAAGTACCAAGCTTATAGAGACATACCCCAAGAGACTTGCAGCTGTAATTTCTGCAAAAGGTGGCTCTACAAAGTATTGACTTTGGGGGGGGGTGAATAGTTCTGCACGCTCAAGGTCTTTTTTTTGGTCTTATTTCTTGTTTGTTTCACAATAAAAAATATGTTGCATCTTCAAAGTGGTAGGCATGTTGTGTAAATCAAATGATACAAACCCCCCAAAAATCCATTTTAATTCCAGGTTGTAAGGCAACAAAATAGGAAAAATGCCAAGGGGGGTGAATACTTTCGCAAGCCACTGTATCCCTTATATACCTACTGTACCTATAACCCTCACCCGTTAGAGACAGGGAGGGACGGTGCGTGGGTATTTGGTATACATAAGGGGTGTGTGTGTGTGTGTGTGTGTGTGTGTGTGTGTGTGTGTTTGTGTGTAGGTGGTTTGTGGGCCCTGTGTCCAGGCAGCAGGCTGAGCAGAGGTTGGGCTGGGAAGAGACAGGGAGGGACGGTGCGTGGGTATTTGGTATCCATAAGGTGTGTTTGTGTGTTTGTGTGTAGGTGGTTTGTGGGCCCTGTGTCCAGGCAGCAGGCTGAGCAGCGGTTGGGCTGGGAAGAGACAGGGAGGGACGGTGCATGGGTATTTGGTATCCATAAGGTGTGTTTGTGTGTTTGTGTGTAGGTGGTTTGTGGGCCCTGTGTCCAGGCAGCAGGCTGAGCAGAGGTTGGGCTGGGAAGAGACAGGGAGGGACGGTGCATGGGTATTTGGTATCCATAAGGTGTGTTTGTGTGTTTGTGTGTAGGTGGTTTGTGGGCCCTGTGTCCAGGCAGCAGGCTGAGCAGCGGTTGCGTCGGGAAGAGAGCGGAGTGTTCCTCATTAGAGAGTCAGAGAGTTCACCAGGAGAGTTCTCCGTTTCCGTCAGGTACAACACACAAACACATCCTCTGTTGTGTAATGAAGAGGCCGACTGAACCAGATGGTTTCAGTGTGTAATTAAATTAAATTAATTGTCACACGCTCCGAATACGACAGGTGTAGACTACCGTGAAATGTTCACTGACGAGCCCTTTCCCAACAGTGCAGAGTTCAAAAGTAAGAACAATTAGCAAAAAAAGGAAAAAGGAAATAATAACACAATAAAATAACAATAATGAGGCTATATACAAGGAGTACCAGTACTGAGTCAATGAGCAGGGGTACCAGGTAGTAATGAGGCTATATACAAGGGGTACCAGTACTGAGTCAATGAGCAGGGGTACCAGGTAGTAATGAGACTATATACAAGGAGTACCAGTACTGAGTCAATGTGCAGGGGTACCAGGTAGTAATGAGGCTATATACAAGGAGTACCAGTACTGAGTCAATGAGATGGGGTACCAGGTAGTAATGAGACTATATACAAGGAGTACCAGTACTGAGTCAATGTGCAGGGGTACCAGGTAGTAATGAGACTATATACAGGGAGTACCAGTACTGAGTCAATGAGCAGGGGTACCAGGTAGTAATGAGACTATATACAAGGGGTACCAGGTAGTAATGAGACTATATACAAGGGAGTACCAGTACTGAGTCAATGTGCAGGGGTACCAGGTAGTAATGAGACTATATACAAGGAGTACCAGTACTGAGTCAATGAGCTGGGGTACCAGGTAGTAATGAGACTATATACAAGGAGTACCAGTACTGAGTCAATGTGCAGGGGTACCAGGTAGTAATGAGGCTATGTACAAGGGGTACCAGTACTGAGTCAATGAGCAGGGGTACCAGGTAGTAATGAGGCTATATACAAGGGGTACCAGTACTGAGTCAATGAGCATGGGTACCAGGTAGTAATGAGACTATATACAAGGAGTACCAGTACTGAGTCAATGTGCAGGGGTACCAGGTAGTAATGAGGCTATATACAAGGAGTACCAGTACTGAGTCAATGAGCAGGGGTACCAGGTAGTAATGAGACTATATACAAGGAGTACCAGTACTGAGTCAATGTGCAGGGGTACCAGGTAGTAATGAGACTATATACAGGGAGTACCAGTACTGAGTCAATGAGCAGGGGTACCAGGTAGTAATGAGACTATATACAAGGGGTACCAGGTAGTAATGAGACTATATACAAGGGAGTACCAGTACTGAGTCAATGTGCAGGGGTACCAGGTAGTAATGAGACTATATACAAGGAGTACCAGTACTGAGTCAATGAGCTGGGGTACCAGGTAGTAATGAGACTATATACAAGGAGTACCAGTACTGAGTCAATGTGCAGGGGTACCAGGTAGTAATGAGGCTATGTACAAGGGGTACCAGTACTGAGTCAATGAGCAGGGGTACCAGGTAGTAATGAGACTATATACAAGGAGTACCAGTACTGAGTCAATGTGCAAGGGTACCAGGTAGTAATGAGACTATATACAGGGAGTACCAGTACTGAGTCAATGAGCAGGGGTACCAGGTAGTAATGAGACTATATACAAGGGGTACCAGTACTGAGTCAATGAGCAGGGGTACCAGGTAGTAATGAGACTATATACAAGGAGTACCAGTACTGAGTCAATGTGCAGGGGTACCAGGTAGTAATGAGACTATATACAGGGAGTACCAGTACTGAGTCAATGAGCAGGGGTACCAGGTAGTAATGAGACTATATACAGGGAGTACCAGTACTGAGTCAATGAGCAGGGGTACCAGGTAGTAATGAGACTATATACAAGGGGTACCAGGTAGTAATGAGACTATATACAAGGAGTACCAGTACTGAGTCAATGAGCAGGGGTACCAGGTAGTAATGAGACTATATACAAGGAGTACCAGTACTGAGTCAATGTGCAGGGGTACCAGGTAGTAATGAGACTATATACAGGGAGTACCAGTACTGAGTCAATGAGCAGGGGTACCAGGTAGTAATGAGACTATATACAAGGGGTACCAGGTAGTAATGAGACTATATACAAGGAGTACCAGTACTGAGTCAATGTGCAGGGGTACCAGGTAGTAATGAGACGATATACAGTGAGTACCAGTACTGAGTCAATGTGCTGGGGTACCAGGTAGTAATGAGACTGTATACAAGGGGTACCAGGTAGTAATGAGACTATATACAAGGAGTACCAGTACTGAGTCAATGTGCAGGGGTACCAGGTAGTAATGAGACGATATACAGTGAGTACCAGTACTGAGTCAATGTGCTGGGGTACCAGGTAGTAATGAGACTATATACAGGGAGTACCAGTACTGAGTCAATGAGCAGGGGTACCAGGTAGTAATGAGACTATATACAGGGAGTACCAGTACTGAGTCAATGAGCTGGGGTACCAAGTAGTAATGAGACTATATACAAGGAGTACCAGTACTGAGTCAATGAGCAGGGGTACCAGGTAGTAATGAGACTATATACAAGGGATACCAGTACTGAGTCAATGAGCAGGGGTACCAGGTAGTAATGAGACTATATACAAGGAGTACCAGTACTGAGTCAATGAGCAGGGGTACCAGGTAGTAATGAGACTATATACAAGGAGTACCAGTACTGAGTCAATGAGCAGGGGTACCAGGTAGTAATGAGACTATATACAAGGAGTACCAGTACTGAGTCAATGAGCAGGGGTACCAGGTAGTAATGAGACTATATACAAGGGATACCAGTACTGAGTCAATGAGCAGGGGTACCAGGTAGTAATGAGACTATATACAAGGAGTACCAGTACTGAGTCAATGAGCAGGGGTACCAGGTAGTAATGAGACTATATACAAGGAGTACCAGTACTGAGTCAATGAGCAGGGGTACCAGGTAGTAATGAGACTATATACAAGGAGTACCAGTACTGAGTCAATGAGCAGGGGTACCAGGTAGTAATGAGACTATATACAAGGAGTACCAGTACTGAGTCAATGTGCAGGGGTACCAGGTAGTAATGAGACTATATACAAGGAGTACCAGTACTGAGTCAATGTGCAGGGGTACCAGGTAGTAATGAGACTATATACAGGGAGTACCAGTACTGAGTCAATGTGCAGGGGTACCAGGTAGTAATGAGACTATATTCAGGGAGTACCAGTACTGAGTCAATGTGCAGGGGTACCAGGTAGTAATGAGACTATATACAGGGAGTACCAGTACTGAGTCAATGTGCTGGGGTACCAGGTAGTAATGAGACTATATACAAGGGGTACCAGTACTGAGTCAATGTGCTGGGGTACCAGGTAGTAATGAGACTATATACAGGGAGTACCAGTAGTGAGTCAATGTGCTGGGGTACCAGGTAGTAATGACACTATATACAAGGGGTACCAGTACTGAGTCAATGTGCTGGGGTACCAGGTAGTAATGAGACTATATACAGGGAGTACCAGTACTGAGTCAATGTGCAGGGGTACCAGGTAGTAATGAGACTATATACAGGGAGTACCAGTACTGAGTCAATGTGCTGGGGTACCAGGTAGTAATGAGACTATATACAGGGAGTACCAGTACAGAGTCAATGTGCAGGGGTACCAGGTAGTAATGAGGCTATATACAGGGAGTACCAGTACTGAGTCAATGTGCTGGGGTACCAGGTAGTAATGAGACTATATACAGTGAGTACCAGTACTGAGTCAATGTGCTGGGGTACCAGGTAGTATGAGACTATATACAGGGAGTACCAGTACTGAGTCAATGTGCTGGGGTACCAGGTAGTAATGAGACTATATACAGGGAGTACCAGTACTGAGTCAATGAGCAGGGGTACCAGGTAGTAACGAGACTATATACAAGGAGTACCAGTACTGAGTCAATGTGCAGGGGTACCAGGTAGTAATGAGACTATATACAAGGAGTACCAGTACTGAGTCAATGTGCAGGGGTACCAGGTAGTAATGAGGCTATATACAAGGGATACCAGTACTGAGTCAATGTGCAGGGGTACCAGGTAGTAATGAGACTATATACAGGGAGTACCAGTACTGAGTCAATGTGCTGGGGTACCAGGTAGTAATGAGATGATATACAGTGAGTACCAGTACTGAGTCAATGTGCTGGGGTACCAGGTAGTAATGAGACTATATACAGGAGTACCAGTACTGAGTCAATGAGCAGGGGTACCAGGTAGTAATGAGACTATATACAGGGAGTACCAGTACTGAGTCAATGAGCTGGGGTACCAGGTAGTAATGAGACTATATACAAGGAGTACCAGTACTGAGTCAATGAGCAGGGGTACCAGGTAGTAATGAGACTATATACAAGGAGTACCAGTACTGAGTCAATGAGCAGGGGTACCAGGTAGTAATGAGACTATATACAAGGGATACCAGTACTGAGTCAATGAGCAGGGGTACCAGGTAGTAATGAGACTATATACAAGGAGTACCAGTACTGAGTCAATGAGCAGGGGTACCAGGTAGTAATGAGACTATATACAAGGGATACCAGTACTGAGTCAATGAGCAGGGGTACCAGGTAGTAATGAGACTATATACAAGGAGTACCAGTACTGAGTCAATGAGCAGGGGTACCAGGTAGTAATGAGACTATATACAAGGAGTACCAGTACTGAGTCAATGAGCAGGGGTACCAGGTAGTAATGAGACTATATACAGGGAGTACCAGTACTGAGTCAATGTGCAGGGGTACCAGGTAGTAATGAGGCTATATACAGGGAGTACCAGTACTGAGTCAATGTGCAGGGGTACCAGGTAGTAATGAGACTATATACAGGGAGTACCAGTACTGAGTCAATGTGCAGGGGTACCAGGTAGTAATGAGACTATATACAGGGAGTACCAGTACTGAGTCAATGTGCTGGGGTACCAGGTAGTAATGAGACTATATACAAGGGGTACCAGTACTGAGTCAATGTGCTGGGGTACCAGGTAGTAATGAGACTATATACAGGGAGTACCAGTAGTGAGTCAATGTGCTGGGGTACCAGGTAGTAATGACACTATATACAAGGGGTACCAGTACTGAGTCAATGTGCTGGGGTACCAGGTAGTAATGAGACTATATACAGGGAGTACCAGTACTGAGTCAATGTGCAGGGGTACCAGGTAGTAATGAGACTATATACAGGGAGTACCAGTACTGAGTCAATGTGCTGGGGTACCAGGTAGTAATGAGACTATATACAGGGAGTACCAGTACAGAGTCAATGTGCAGGGGTACCAGGTAGTAATGAGGCTATATACAGGGAGTACCAGTACTGAGTCAATGTGCTGGGGTACCAGGTAGTAATGAGACTATATACAGTGAGTACCAGTACTGAGTCAATGTGCTGGGGTACCAGGTAGTATGAGACTATATACAGGGAGTACCAGTACTGAGTCAATGTGCTGGGGTACCAGGTAGTAATGAGACTATATACAGGGAGTACCAGTACTGAGTCAATGAGCAGGGGTACCAGGTAGTAACGAGACTATATACAAGGAGTACCAGTACTGAGTCAATGTGCAGGGGTACCAGGTAGTAATGAGACTATATACAAGGAGTACCAGTACTGAGTCAATGTGCAGGGGTACCAGGTAGTAATGAGGCTATATACAAGGGATACCAGTACTGAGTCAATGTGCAGGGGTACCAGGTAGTAATGAGACTATATACAGGGAGTACCAGTACTGAGTCAATGTGCTGGGGTACCAGGTAGTAATGAGATGATATACAGTGAGTACCAGTACTGAGTCAATGTGCTGGGGTACCAGGTAGTAATGAGACTATATACAGGGAGTACCAGTACTGAGTCAATGAGCAGGGGTACCAGGTAGTAATGAGACTATATACAGGGAGTACCAGTACTGAGTCAATGAGCTGGGGTACCAGGTAGTAATGAGACTATATACAAGGAGTACCAGTACTGAGTCAATGAGCAGGGGTACCAGGTAGTAATGAGACTATATACAAGGAGTACCAGTACTGAGTCAATGAGCAGGGGTACCAGGTAGTAATGAGACTATATACAAGGGATACCAGTACTGAGTCAATGAGCAGGGGTACCAGGTAGTAATGAGACTATATACAAGGAGTACCAGTACTGAGTCAATGAGCAGGGGTACCAGGTAGTAATGAGACTATATACAAGGGATACCAGTACTGAGTCAATGAGCAGGGGTACCAGGTAGTAATGAGACTATATACAAGGAGTACCAGTACTGAGTCAATGAGCAGGGGTACCAGGTAGTAATGAGACTATATACAAGGAGTACCAGTACTGAGTCAATGAGCAGGGGTACCAGGTAGTAATGAGACTATATACAGGGAGTACCAGTACTGAGTCAATGTGCAGGGGTACCAGGTAGTAATGAGGCTATATACAGGGAGTACCAGTACTGAGTCAATGTGCTGGGGTACCAGGTAGTAATGAGACTATATACAGTGAGTACCAGTACTGAGTCAATGTGCTGGGGTACCAGGTAGTATGAGACTATATACAGGGAGTACCAGTACTGAGTCATGTGCTGGGGTACCAGGTAGTAATGAGACTATATACAGGGAGTACCAGTACTGAGTCAATGAGCAGGGGTACCAGGTAGTAATGAGACTATATACAAGGAGTACCAGTACTGAGTCAATGTGCAGGGGTACCAGGTAGTAATGAGACTATATACAGGGAGTACCAGTACTGAGTCAATGTGCAGGGGTACCAGGTAGTAATGAGACTATATACAAGGAGTACCAGTACTGAGTCAATGAGCTGGGGTACCAGGTAGTAATGAGACTATATACAAGGAGTACCAGTACTGAGTCAATGTGCAGGGGTACCAGGTAGTAATGAGGCTATGTACAAGGGGTACCAGTACTGAGTCAATGAGCAGGGGTACCAGGTAGTAATGAGACTATATACAAGGAGTACCAGTACTGAGTCAATGTGCAAGGGTACCAGGTAGTAATGAGACTATATACAGGGAGTACCAGTACTGAGTCAATGAGCAGGGGTACCAGGTAGTAATGAGACTATATACAAGGGGTACCAGTACTGAGTCAATGAGCAGGGGTACCAGGTAGTAATGAGACTATATACAAGGAGTACCAGTACTGAGTCAATGTGCAGGGGTACCAGGTAGTAATGAGTAGTACTACCAGGTAGTAATGAGACTATATACCTAACTACCTCAACTAGCCGGTGCCCCCGCACATTGACTCTGCACCGTTACCCCCCTGTATATATAGCCTCCCTACTGTCACTTTATTTTACTTCTGCTCTTTGTTTTTCTCAACACTTTTTTTTTGTTGTTGTTTTATTCTTACTTTTTTTGTTTAAAATAAACGCACTGTTGGTTAAGGGCTGTAAGTAAGCATTTCACTGTAATGTCTGCACTTGTTGTATTCGGCGCATGTGACCAATAAAATTTGATTTGATTTGATTTGATTTGAGTACCAGTACTGAGTCAATGAGCAGGGGTACCAGGTAGTAATGAGACTATATACAGGGAGTACCAGTACTGAGTCAATGAGCAGGGGTACCAGGTAGTAATGAGACTATATACAAGGGGTACCAGGTAGTAATGAGACTATATACAAGGAGTACCAGTACTGAGTCAATGAGCAGGGGTACCAGGTAGTAATGAGACTATATACAAGGAGTACCAGTACTGAGTCAATGTGCAGGGGTACCAGGTAGTAATGAGACTATATACAGGGAGTACCAGTACTGAGTCAATGAGCAGGGGTACCAGGTAGTAATGAGACTATATACAAGGGGTACCAGGTAGTAATGAGACTATATACAAGGAGTACCAGTACTGAGTCAATGTGCAGGGGTACCAGGTAGTAATGAGACGATATACAGTGAGTACCAGTACTGAGTCAATGTGCTGGGGTACCAGGTAGTAATGAGACTATATACAAGGGGTACCAGGTAGTAATGAGACTATATACAAGGAGTACCAGTACTGAGTCAATGTGCAGGGGTACCAGGTAGTAATGAGACGATATACAGTGAGTACCAGTACTGAGTCAATGTGCTGGGGTACCAGGTAGTAATGAGACTATATACAGGGAGTACCAGTACTGAGTCAATGAGCAGGGGTACCAGGTAGTAATGAGACTATATACAGGGAGTACCAGTACTGAGTCAATGAGCTGGGGTACCAAGTAGTAATGAGACTATATACAAGGAGTACCAGTACTGAGTCAATGAGCAGGGGTACCAGGTAGTAATGAGACTATATACAAGGGATACCAGTACTGAGTCAATGAGCAGGGGTACCAGGTAGTAATGAGACTATATACAAGGAGTACCAGTACTGAGTCAATGAGCAGGGGTACCAGGTAGTAATGAGACTATATACAAGGGATACCAGTACTGAGTCAATGAGCAGGGGTACCAGGTAGTAATGAGACTATATACAAGGAGTACCAGTACTGAGTTAATGAGCAGGGGTACCAGGTAGTAATGAGACTATATACAAGGGATACCAGTACTGAGTCAATGAGCAGGGGTACCAGGTAGTAATGAGACTATATACAAGGAGTACCAGTACTGAGTCAATGAGCAGGGGTACCAGGTAGTAATGAGACTATATACAAGGAGTACCAGTACTGAGTCAATGAGCAGGGGTACCAGGTAGTAATGAGACTATATACAAGGAGTACCAGTACTGAGTCAATGAGCAGGGGTACCAGGTAGTAATGAGACTATATACAAGGAGTACCAGTACTGAGTCAATGTGCAGGGGTACCAGGTAGTAATGAGACTATATACAAGGAGTACCAGTACTGAGTCAATGTGCAGGGGTACCAGGTAGTAATGAGACTATATACAGGGAGTACCAGTACTGAGTCAATGTGCAGGGGTACCAGGTAGTAATGAGACTATATTCAGGGAGTACCAGTACTGAGTCAATGTGCAGGGGTACCAGGTAGTAATGAGACTATATACAGGGAGTACCAGTACTGAGTCAATGTGCTGGGGTACCAGGTAGTAATGAGACTATATACAAGGGGTACCAGTACTGAGTCAATGTGCTGGGGTACCAGGTAGTAATGAGACTATATACAGGGAGTACCAGTAGTGAGTCAATGTGCTGGGGTACCAGGTAGTAATGAGACTATATACAAGGGGTACCAGTACTGAGTCAATGTGCTGGGGTACCAGGTAGTAATGAGACTATATACAGGGAGTACCAGTACTGAGTCAATGTGCAGGGGTACCAGGTAGTAATGAGACTATATACAGGGAGTACCAGTACTGAGTCAATGTGCTGGGGTACCAGGTAGTAATGAGACTATATACAGGGAGTACCAGTACTGAGTCAATGTGCAGGGGTACCAGGTAGTAATGAGGCTATATACAGGGAGTACCAGTACTGAGTCAATGTGCTGGGGTACCAGGTAGTAATGAGACTATATACAGTGAGTACCAGTACTGAGTCAATGTGCTGGGGTACCAGGTAGTATGAGACTATATACAGGGAGTACCAGTACTGAGTCAATGTGCTGGGGTACCAGGTAGTAATGAGACTATATACAGGGAGTACCAGTACTGAGTCAATGAGCAGGGGTACCAGGTAGTAATGAGACTATATACAAGGAGTACCAGTACTGAGTCAATGTGCAGGGGTACCAGGTAGTAATGAGACTATATACAAGGAGTACCAGTACTGAGTCAATGTGCAGGGGTACCAGGTAGTAATGAGGCTATATACAAGGGATACCAGTACTGAGTCAATGTGCAGGGGTACCAGGTAGTAATGAGACTATATACAGGGAGTACCAGTACTGAGTCAATGTGCTGGGGTACCAGGTAGTAATGAGATGATATACAGTGAGTACCAGTACTGAGTCAATGTGCTGGGGTACCAGGTAGTAATGAGACTATATACAGGGAGTACCAGTACTGAGTCAATGTGCTGGGGTACCAGGTAGTAATGAGATGATATACAGTGAGTACCAGTACTGAGTCAATGTGCTGGGGTACCAGGTAGTAATGAGACTATATACAGGGAGTACCAGTACTGAGTCAATGAGCAGGGGTACCAGGTAGTAATGAGACTATATACAGGGAGTACCAGTACTGAGTCAATGAGCAGGGGTACCAGGTAGTAATGAGACTATATACAGGGAGTACCAGTACTGAGTCAATGAGCTGGGGTACCAGGTAGTAATGAGACTATATACAAGGAGTACCAGTACTGAGTCAATGAGCAGGGGTACCAGGTAGTAATGAGACTATATACAAGGAGTACCAGTACTGAGTCAATGAGCAGGGGTACCAGGTAGTAATGAGACTATATACAAGGGATACCAGTACTGAGTCAATGAGCAGGGGTACCAGGTAGTAATGAGACTATATACAAGGAGTACCAGTACTGAGTCAATGAGCAGGGGTACCAGGTAGTAATGAGACTATATACAAGGGATACCAGTACTGAGTCAATGAGCAGGGGTACCAGGTAGTAATGAGACTATATACAAGGAGTACCAGTACTGAGTCAATGAGCAGGGGTACCAGGTAGTAATGAGACTATATACAAGGAGTACCAGTACTGAGTCAATGAGCAGGGGTACCAGGTAGTAATGAGACTATATACAGGGAGTACCAGTACTGAGTCAATGTGCAGGGGTACCAGGTAGTAATGAGGCTATATACAGGGAGTACCAGTACTGAGTCAATGTGCTGGGGTACCAGGTAGTAATGAGACTATATACAGTGAGTACCAGTACTGAGTCAATGTGCTGGGGTACCAGGTAGTATGAGACTATATACAGGGAGTACCAGTACTGAGTCATGTGCTGGGGTACCAGGTAGTAATGAGACTATATACAGGGAGTACCAGTACTGAGTCAATGAGCAGGGGTACCAGGTAGTAATGAGACTATATACAAGGAGTACCAGTACTGAGTCAATGTGCAGGGGTACCAGGTAGTAATGAGACTATATACAGGGAGTACCAGTACTGAGTCAATGTGCTGGGGTACCAGGTAGTAATGAGTCTATATACAGGGAGTACCAGTACTGAGTCAATGTGCTGGGGTACCAGGTAGTAATGAGATTATATACAGGGAGTACCAGTACTGAGTCAATGTTCTGGGGTACCAGGTAGTAATGAGACGATATACAGTGAGTACCAGTACTGAGTCAATGTGCTGGGGTACCAGGTAGTAATGAGACTATATACAGGGAGTACCAGTACTGAGTCAATGTGCTGGGGTACCAGGTAGTAATGAGACTATATACAAGGAGTACCAGTACTGAGTCAATGAGCAGGGGTACCAGGTAGTAATGAGACTATATACAAGGAGTACCAGTACTGAGTCAATGTGCAGGGGTACCAGGTAGTAATTAGACTATATACAGGGAGTACCAGTACTGAGTCAATGTGCTGGGGTACCAGGTAGTAATGAGACTATATACAAGGAGTACCAGTACTGAGTCAATGTGCTGGGGTACCAGGTAGTAATGAGAGTATATACAGGGGTACGAGGTAGTTGAGGTGATTGAGGTGATATATACATATACATTTACATTTTAGTCATTTATCAGACGCTCTTATCCAGAGCGACTTACAGTTAGTGAGTGCATACATTTTTCATACTGCCCCCCCGTGGGAATATATATATATATATACAGTGGGGGGGGGGGAAGTATTTAGTCAGCCACCAATTGTGCAAGTTCTCCCACTTAAAAAGATGAGAGAGGCCTGTAATTTCCATCATAGGTACACGTCAACTATGACAGACAAAATGAGGAAAAAAAATCCAGAAAATCACATTGTAGGATTTTTTATGAATTTATTTGCAAATTATGGTGGAAAATAAGTATTTGGTCAATAACAAAAGTTTCTCAATACTTTGTTATATACCCTTTGTTGGCAATGACACAGGTCAAACGTTTTCTGTAAGTCTTCACAAGGTTTTCACACACTGTTGCTGGTATTTTGGCCCATTCCTCCATGCAGATCTCCTCTAGAGCAGTGATGTTTTGGGGCTGTCGCTGGGCAACACGGAGTTTCAACTCCCTCCAAAGATTTTATATGGGGTTGAGATCTGGAGACTGGCTAGGCCACTCCAGGACCTTGAAATGCTTCTTACGAAGCCACTCCTTCGTTGCCCGGGCGGTGTGTTTGGGATCATTGTCATGTTGAAAGACCCAGCCAAGTTTCATCTTCAATGCCCTTGCTGATGGAAGGAGGTTTTCACTCAAAATCTCACAATACATGGCCCCATTCATTCTTTCCTTTACTCGGATCAGTCGTCCTGGTCCCTTTGCAGAAAAACAGCCCCAAAGCATGATGTTTCCACCCCCATGCTTCACAGTAGGTATGGTGTTCTTTGG
Source organism: Coregonus clupeaformis (assembly GCF_020615455.1). Taxonomy (NCBI): domain Eukaryota; kingdom Metazoa; phylum Chordata; class Actinopteri; order Salmoniformes; family Salmonidae; genus Coregonus; species Coregonus clupeaformis. The sequence goes on along the minus strand of NW_025534624.1, from coordinate 19,328 downwards.
ATGCAACTCAGCATTCTTTGTCCTCCAAACACAACGAGTTGAGTTTTTACCAAAAAGTTCTATTTTGGTTTCATCTGACCATATGACATTCTCCCAATCCTCTTCTGGATCATCCAAATGCACTCTAGCAAACTTCAGACGGGCCTGGACATGTACTGGCTTAAGCAGGGGGACACGTCTGGCACTGCAGGATTTGAGTCCCTGGCGGCGTAGTGTGTTACTGATGGTAGGCTTTGTTACTTTGGTCCCAGCTCTCTGCAGGTCATTCACTAGGTCCCCCGTGTGGTTCTGGGATTTTTGCTCACCGTTCTTGTGATCATTTTGACCCCACGGGGTGAGATCTTGCGTGGAGCCCCAGATCGAGGGAGATTATCAGTGGTCTTGTATGTCTTCCATTTCCTAATAATTGCTCCCACAGTTTATTTCTTCAAACCAAGCTGCTTACCTATTGCAGATTCAGTCTTCCCAGCCTGGTGCAGGTCTACAATTTTGTTTCTGGTGTCCTTTGACAGCTCTTTGGTCTTGGCCATAGTGGAGTTTGGAGTGTGACTGTTTGAGATTGTGGACAGGTGTCTTTTATACTGATAACAAGTTCAAACAGGTGCCATCAATACAGGTAACGAGTGGAGGACAGAGGAGCCTCTTAAAGAAGAAGTTACAGGTCTGTGAGAGCCAGAAATCTTGCTTGTTTGTAGATGACCAAATACTTATTTTCCACCATAATTTGCAAATAAATTCATTAAAAATCCTACAATGTGATTTTCTGGATATTTTTTTCTCATTTTGTCTGTCATGGTTGACGTGTACCTCTGATGAAAATTACAGGCCTCTCTCATCTTTTTAAGTGGGAGAACTTGCACAATTGGTGGCTGACTAAATACTTTTTTCCCCCACTGTATATAGGTAGGGGTAAAGTGACTAGACAATCAGGATAGATAATAAACAGAGAGGGGTAACAGGTCCATATAGGTACTAGGTAATAAACAGAGAGGGGTAACAGGTCCATGTAGGTACTAGGTAATAAACAGAGAGGGGTAACAGGTCCATATAGGTACTAGGTAATAAACAGAGAGGGGTAACAGGTCCATATAGGTACTAGGTAATAAACAGAGAGGGGTAACAGGTCCATGTAGGTACTAGGTAATAAACAGAGAGGGGTAACAGGTCCATGTAGGTACTAGGTAATAAACAGAGAGGGGTAACAGGTCCATATAGGTACTAGGTAATAAACAGAGAGGGGTAACAGGTCCATGTAGGTACTAGGTAATAAACAGAGAGGGGTAACAGGTCCATGTAGGTACTAGGTAATAAACAGAGAGGGGTAACAGGTCCATGTAGGTACTAGGTAATAAACAGAGAGGGGTAACAGGTCCATGTAGGTACTAGGTAATAAACAGAGAGGGGTAACAGGTCCATATAGGTACTAGGTAATAAACAGAGAGGGGTAACAGGTCCATATAGGTACTAGGTAATAAACAGAGAGGGGCAACAGGTCCATGTAGGTACTAGGTAATAAACAGAGAGGGGTAACAGGTCCATATAGGTACTAGGTAATAAACAGAGAGGGGTAACAGGTCCATGTAGGTACTAGGTAATAAACAGAGAGGGGTAACAGGTCCATATAGGTACTAGGTAATAAACAGAGAGGGGTAACAGGTCCATATAGGTACTAGGTAATAAACAGAGAGGGGTAACAGGTCCATATAGGTACTAGGTAATTAACAGAGAGGGGTAACAGATCCATATAGGTACTAGGTAATAAACAGAGAGGGGTAACAGGTCCATATAGGTACTAGGTAATAAACAGAGAGGGGTAACAGGTCCATATAGGTACTAGGTAATAAACAGAGAGGGGTAACAGGTCCATGTAGGTACTAGGTAATAAACAGAGAGGGGTAACAGGTCCATATAGGTATTAGGTAATAAACAGAGAGGGGTAACAGGTCCATGTAGGTACTAGGAAATAAACAGAGAGGGGTAACAGGTCCATGTAGGTACTAGGTAATAAACAGAGAGGGGTAACAGGTCCATATAGGTACTAGGTAATAAACAGAGAGGGGTAACAGGTCCATATAGGTACTAGGTAATAAACAGAGAGGGGTAACAGGTCCATATAGGTACTAGGTAATAAACAGAGAGGGGTAACAGGTCCATATAGGTACTAGGTAATAAACAGAGAGGGGTAACAGGTCCATATAGGTACTAGGTAATAAACAGAGAGGGGTAACAGGTCCATATAGGTACTAGGTAATAAACAGAGAGGGGTAACAGGTCCATATAGGTACTAGGTAATAAACAGAGAGGGGTAACAGGTCCATATAGGTACTAGGTAATAAACAGAGAGGGGTAACAGGTCCATATAGGTACTAGATAATAAACAGAGAGGGGTAACAGGTCCATGTAGGTACTAGGTAATAAACAGAGAGGGGTAACAGGTCCATATAGGTACTAGGTAATAAACAGAGAGGGGTAACAGGTCCATGTAGGTACTAGGTAATAAACAGAGAGGGGTAACAGGTCCATATAGGTACTAGGTAATAAACAGAGAGGGGTAACAGGTCCATATAGGTACTAGGAAATAAACAGAGAGGGGTAACAGGTCCATATAGGTACTAGGTAATAAACAGAGAGGGGTAACAGGTCCATATAGGTACTAGGTAATAAACCGAGAGGGGTAACAGGTCCATATAGGTACTAGGTAATAAACAGAGAGGGGTAACAGGTCCATGTAGGTACTAGGTAATAAACAGAGAGGGGTAACAGGTCCATGTAGGTACTAGGTAATAAACAGAGAGGGGTAACAGGTCCATATAGGTACTAGGTAATAAACAGAGAGGGGTAACAGGTCCATATAGGTACTAGGTAATAAACAGAGAGGGGTAACAGGTCCATATAGGTACTAGGTAATAAACAGAGAGGGGTAACAGGTCCATGTAGGTACTAGGTAATAAACAGAGAGGGGTAACAGGTCCATATAGGTACTAGGTAATAAACAGAGAGGGGTAACAGGTCCATATAGGTACTAGGTAATAAACAGAGAGGGGTAACAGGTCCATGTAGGTACTAGGTAATAAACAGAGAGGGGTAACAGGTCCATGTAGGTACTAGGTAATAAACAGAGAGGGGTAACAGGTCCATATAGGTACTAGGTAATAAACAGAGAGGGGTAACAGGTCCATATAGGTAGTAGGTAATAAACAGAGAGGGGTAACAGGTCCATGTAGGTACTAGGTCATAAACAGAGAGGGGTAACAGGTCCATGTAGGTACTAGGTAATAAACAGAGAGGGGTAACAGGTCCATATAGGTACTAGGTAATAAACAGAGAGGGTTAACAGGTCCATATAGGTACTAGGTAATAAACAGAGAGGGGTAACAGGTCCATATAGGTACTAGGTAATAAACAGAGAGGGGTAACAGGTCCATGTAGGTACTAGGTAATAAACAGAGAGGGGTAACAGGTCCATGTAGGTACTAGGTAATAAACAGAGAGGGGTAACAGGTCCATATAGGTACTAGGTAATAAACAGAGAGGGGTAACAGGTCCATGTAGGTACTAGGTAATAAACAGAGAGGGGTAACAGGTCCATGTAGGTACTAGGTAATAAACAGAGAGGGGTAACAGGTCCATGTAGGTACTAGGTAATAAACAGAGAGGGTAACAGGTCCATGTAGGTACTAGGTAATAAACAGAGAGGGGTAACAGGTCCATATAGGTACTAGGTAATAAACAGAGAGGGGTAACAGGTCCATATAGGTACTAGGTAATAAACAGAGAGGGGTAACAGGTCCATGTAGGTACTAGGTAATAAACAGAGAGGGGTAACAGGTCCATATAGGTACTAGGTAATAAACAGAGAGGGGTAACAGGTCCATATAGGTACTAGGTAATAAACAGAGAGGGGTAACAGGTCCATGTAGGTACTAGGTAATAAACAGAGAGGGGTAACAGGTCCATATAGGTACTAGGTAATAAACAGAGAGGGGTAACAGGTCCATATAGGTACTAGGTAATAAACAGAGAGGGGTAACAGGTCCATATAGGTACTAGGTAATAAACAGAGAGGGGTTAACAGGTCCATATAGGTACTAGGTAATAAACAGAGAGGGGTAACAGGTCCATATAGGTACTAGGTAATAAACAGAGAGGGGTAACAGGTCCATATAGGTACTAGGTAATAAACAGAGAGGGGTAACAGGTCCATATAGGTACTAGGTAATAAACAGAGAGGGGTAACAGGTCCATATAGGTACTAGGTAATAAACAGAGAGGGGTAACAGGTCCATGTAGGTACTAGGTAATAAACAGAGAGGGGTAACAGGTCCATGTAGGTACTAGGTAATAAACAGAGAGGGGTAACAGGTCCATATAGGTACTAGGTAATAAACAGAGAGGGGTAACAGGTCCATATAGGTACTAGGTAATAAACAGAGAGGGGTAACAGGTCCATATAGGTACTAGGTAATAAACAGAGAGGGGTAACAGGTCCATGTAGGTACTATGTAATAAACAGAGAGGGGTAACAGGTCCATATAGGTACTAGGTAATAAACAGAGAGGGGTAACAGGTCCATATAGGTACTAGGTAATAAACAGAGAGGGGTAACAGGTCCATGTAGGTACTAGGTAATAAACAGAGAGGGGTAACAGGTCCATGTAGGTACTAGGTAATAAACAGAGAGGGGTAACAGGTCCATATAGGTACTAGGTAATAAACAGAGAGGGTTAACAGGTCCATATAGGTACTAGGTAATAAACAGAGAGGGGTAACAGGTCCATGTAGGTACTAGGTAATAAACAGAGAGGGGTAACAGGTCCATGTAGGTACTAGGTAATAAACAGAGAGGGGTAACAGGTCCATGTAGGTACTAGGTAATAAACAGAGAGGGTTAACAGGTCCATATAGGTACTAGGTAATAAACAGAGAGGGGTAACAGGTCCATATAGGTACTAGGTAATAAACAGAGAGGGGTAACAGGTCCATGTAGGTACTAGGTAATAAACAGAGAGGGGTAACAGGTCCATAGAGGTACTAGGTAATAAACAGAGAGGGGTAACAGGTCCATGTAGGTACTAGGTAATAAACAGAGAGGGGTAACAGGTCCATATAGGTACTAGGTAATAAACAGAGAGGGGTAACAGGTCCATGTAGGTACTAGGTAATAAACAGAGAGGGGTAACAGGTCCATGTAGGTACTAGGTAATAAACAGAGAGGGGTAACAGGTCCATGTAGGTACTAGGTAATAAACAGAGAGGGGTAACAGGTCCATGTAGGTACTAGGTAATAAACAGAGAGGGGTAACAGGTCCATATAGGTACTAGGTAATAAACAGAGAGGGGTAACAGGTCCATATAGGTACTAGGTAATAAACAGATAGGGGTACCAGGTCCATGTAGGTACTAGGTAATAAACAGAGAGGGGTAACAGGTCCATATAGGTACTAGGTAATAAACAGAGAGGGGTAACAGGTCCATATAGGTACTAGGTAATAAACAGAGAGGGGTAACAGGTCCATGTAGGTACTAGGTAATAAACAGAGAGGGGTAACAGGTCCATATAGGTACTAGGTAATAAACAGAGAGGGGTAACAGGTCCATATAGGTACTAGGTAATAAACAGAGAGGGGTAACAGGTCCATATAGGTACTAGGTAATAAACAGAGAGGGGTAACAGGTCCATATAGGTACTAGGTAATAAACAGAGAGGGGTAACAGGTCCATATAGGTACTAGGTAATAAACAGAGAGGGGTAACAGGTCCATATAGGTACTAGATAATAAACAGAGAGGGGTAACAGGTCCATGTAGGTACTAGGTAATAAACAGAGAGGGGTAACAGGTCCATGTAGGTACTAGGTAATAAACAGAGAGGGGTAACAGGTCCATGTAGGTACTAGGTAATAAACAGAGAGGGGTAACAGGTCCATATAGGTACTAGGTAATAAACAGAGAGGGGTAACAGGTCCATATAGGTACTAGGTAATAAACAGAGAGGGGTAACAGGTCCATATAGGTACTAGGTAATAAACAGAGAGGGGTAACAGGTCCATATAGGTACTAGGTAATAAACAGAGAGGGGTAACAGGTCCATATAGGTACTAGGTAATAAACAGAGAGGGGTAACAGGTCCATATAGGTACTAGGTAATAAACAGAGAGGGGTAACAGGTCCATGTAGGTACTAGGTAATAAACAGAGAGGGGTAACAGGTCCATGTAGGTACTAGGTAATAAACAGAGAGGGGTAACAGGTCCATATAGGTACTAGGTAATAAACAGAGAGGGGTAACAGGTCCATATAGGTACTAGGTAATAAACAGAGAGGGGTAACAGGTCCATATAGGTACTAGGTAATAAACAGAGAGGGGTAACAGGTCCATATAGGTACTAGGTAATAAACAGAGAGGGGTAACAGGTCCATATAGGTACTAGGTAATAAACAGAGAGGGGTAACAGGTCCATGTAGGTACTAGGTAATAAACAGAGAGGGGTAACAGGTCCATGTAGGTACTAGGTAATAAACAGAGAGGGGTAACAGGTCCATATAGGTACTAGGTAATAAACAGAGAGGGGTAACAGGTCCATATAGGTACTAGGTAATAAACAGAGAGGGGTAACAGGTCCATATAGGTACTAGGTAATAAACAGAGAGGGTAACAGGTCCATATAGGTACTAGGTAATAAACAGAGAGGGGTAACAGGTCCATGTAGGTACTAGGTAATAAACAGAGAGGGGTAACAGGTCCATGTAGGTACTAGGTAATAAACAGAGAGGGGTAACAGGTCCATATAGGTACTAGGTAATAAACAGAGAGGGGTAACAGGTCCATA
>NW_025534624.1:0-5000 GCF_020615455.1 Coregonus clupeaformis | reverse complement strand
TATGCCGTGTATTTCCAGTATGAGGTGAGGGTGAGGGTGGGGGTGAGGGTGAGGGTGAGGTGTATTTCATGTAGCTACACTACTGTGTGTGTAGTGAACCGTACATCCCCTAACCCCTGACCTCTAACCCCTGACCTCTGCCCCCTGACCTCTAACCCCTGACCTCTACCCCCTGACCTCTACCCCCTGACCCCTAACCCCTGACCTCTAACCCCTAACCCCTGACCCCTGCCCCCTGACCTCTAACCCCTGATCTCTAACCCCTGACCTCTAACCCCTGACCTCTAACCCCTGACCTCTACCCTCTACCCCCTGACCTCTAACCCCTGACCTCTAACCTCTAACCCCTGACCTCTAACCCTGACCTCTACCCCCTGACCTCTACCCCCTGACCTCTACCCTATACCCCCCTGACCTCTACCCCCCTGACCTCTACCCTCTACCCCCTGACCTCTAACCCCTGACCTCTAACCTCTAACCCCTGACCTCTAACCCCTGATCTCTAACCCCTGATCTCTAACCCCTGATCTCTAACCCCTGATCTCTAACCCCTGACCTCTGACCCCTGACCTCTGACCCCTGACCTCTAACCCCTGACCTCTAACCCCTGACCCCTGACCTCTAACCCCTAAACACTAACCTTGATGACAATAAAGTTTCTCCTCTGTGATTACAAGATGTGGCCTCATGTTTATTCATGATTCTCATTTACACAAGGACACAATATTGACCAATCACACGTCCGTACAATAGACTAAATATGACGTAATACACAATGTGACAATCCACAGGTCTATAATATTCTAGAACGATATATCATGTAGAACATGAACAACATTGATATAAGTAGAGCCAGAAACCCCCCAGGAAGTAGCCGACTGGGACAGCAGTTAGAGGTCAGGGTCAGGCAAAGTAAGCGTAGAGGAATATGTTAACACAGATCAGGAGAATGGCGTTGACGCAGCAGAAGCGTGACCAGAACACACTCTCTCTAACACTGGGGATTCTGGGTAATGGAACCTCCTCCGCTGAGCTGCAGAGCCCCGTCCCCCGGCCGCAGACTGTCCTCCGCACCGGAGCAGAACCTTCACACACACACACACACACACACACACACACACACCACAGAATGTAAAATCAACATTATTGAGCATGCGTCAGTCTATCTGTAGCAGAGAGCTTGACCTGTCTGTCTCACCCTGGACCTGGTGTTTCTGTCTGTCTGTCTGTCTCACCCTGGACCTGGTGTTTCTGTCTGTCTGTCTGTCTCACCCTGGACCTGGTGTGTCTGTCTGTCTGTCTGTCTGTCTCCACCCTGGACCTGGTGTGTCTGTCTGTCTGTCTGTCTCACCCTGGACCTGGTGTTTCTGTCTGTCTGTCTCACCCTGGACCTGGTGTTTCTGTCTGTCTGTCTCACCCTGGACCTGGTGTGTCTGTCTGTCTGTCTGTCTCACCCTGGACCTGGTGTGTCTGTCTGTCTGTCTGTCTCACCCTGGACATGGTGTTTCTGTCTGTCTGTCTGTCTCACCCTGGACATGGTGTTTCTGTCTGTCTGTCTGTCTGTCTGTCTCACCCTGGACCTGGTGTGTCTGTCTGTCTGTCTGTCTGTCTGTCTGTCTGACCCTGGACCGGGTGTGTCTGTCTGTCTGTCTGTCTGACCCTGGACCTGGTGTTTCTGTCTGTCTGTCTGTCTGTCTCACCCTGGACCTGGTGTGTCTGTCTGTCTGTCTGTCTGTCTGTCTGTCTGTCTCACCCTGGACATGGTGTGTCTGTCTGTCTGTCTGTCTCACCCTGGACATGGTGTGTCTGTCTGTCTGTCTGTCTCACCCTGGACATGGTGTGTCTGTCTGTCTGTCTGTCTGTCTCACCCTGGACCTGGTGTGTCTGTCTGTCTGTCTGTCTCACCCTGGACCTGGTGTGTCTGTCTGTCTGTCTGTCTCACCCTGGACCTGGTGTGTCTGTCTGTCTGTCTGTCTCACCCTGGACCTGGTGTGTCTGTCTGTCTGTCTGTCTGTCTCACCCTGGACCTGGTGTGTCTGTCTGTCTGTCTGTCTCACCATGGACCTGGTGTGTCTGTCTGTCTGTCTGTCTGTCTGTCTGTCTGTCTGTCTGTCTCACCCTGGACCTGGTTCTTCTCTCGGCGGCTGATAGAGGAGACTTTCTGGAGAGGTATTTCTCCCTCTTCCTCCTCAGTCAGAGTCCACCACGTCAGGTTACGTACCTAAACAACAACAACAACAACAACAACAACAACAACAAGTCAACACACTCTCATTATTATTAACATCAACAACACAATTCACTGAAATGATATGAAGACATGAGTTGATATGAAGACATGAGTTGATATGAAGACATGAGTTGATATGAAGACATGAGTTGATATGAAGACATGAGTTGATATGAAGACATGAGTTGATATGAAGACATGAGTTGATATGAAGACATGAGTTGATATGAAGACATGAGTTGATATGAAGACATGAGTTGATATGAAGACATGAGTTGATATGAAGACATGAGTTGATATGAAGACATGAGTTGATATGAAGACATGAGTTGATATGAAGACATGAGTTGATATGAAGACATGAGTTGATATGAAGACATGAGTTGATATGAAGACATGAGTTGATATGAAGACATGGTTGATATGAAGACATGAGTTGATATGAAGACATGAGTTGATATGAAGACATGAGTTGATATGAAGACATGAGTTGATATGAAGACATGAGTTGATATGAAGACATGAGTTGATATGAAGACATGAGTTGATATGTATTTTATTTATTTATTTTCTTTAACCTTTATTTAACTAGGCAAGTCAGTTAAGAACAAATTCTTATTTACAATGACGGCCTACAAAAAGGCAAAAGGCCTCCTCCTGCGGGGACGGGGGCTGGGATTAAAAATAAAAATATAGGACAAAACACACATCACAACAAGAGAGACGCCACAACACTACATAAAGAGAGACGCCACAACACTACATAAAGAGAGACACCACTACACTACATAAAGAGAGACACCACAACACTACATAAAGAGAGACACCACAACACTACATAAAGAGAGACACCACAACACTACATAAAGAGAGACACCACAACACTACATAAAGAGAGACACCACAACACTACATAAAGAGAGACACCACAACACTACATAAAGAGAGACACCACAACACTACATAAAGAGAGACACCACAACACTACATAAAGAGAGACACCACAACACTACATAAAGAGAGACACCACAACACTACATAAAGAGAGACACCACAACACTACATAAAGAGAGACACCACAACACTACATAAAGAGAGACACCACAACACTACATAAAGAGAGACGCCACAACACTACATAAAGAGAGACACCACAACACTACATAAAGAGAGACACCACAACACTACATAAAGAGAGACACCACAACACTACATAAAGAGAGACACCACAACACTACATAAAGAGAGACACCACAACACTACATAAAGAGAGACCTGAGACAACAACACAGCATGGCAGCAACACAACATGACAACAACATGGCAGCAACACAACATGACAACAACATGGTAGCAGAACAACATGGCAGCAGCACAACATGGTAGCAGCACAACATGGTACAAACATTATTGGGACAGACAACAGCACAAAGGGCAAGAAGGTAGAGACAACAATACATCACGCCAAGCAGCCACAACTGTCCAGTTTGAGTGTTTTTTACAGCTCGTTCCAGTCGTTAGCTGCAGCGAACTGAAAAGAGGAGCGACCCAGGGATGTGTGGCAGAACGGGTGTTGTATGTGGAGGATGAGGGCTGCAGTAGGTATCTCAGATAGGGGGGAGTGAGGCCTAAGAAGGTTTTTATAAATAAGCATCAACCAGTGGGTCTTGCGACGGGTATACAGAGATGACCAGTTTACAGAGGAGTATAGAGTGCAGTGATGTGTCCTATAAGGAGCATTGGTGGCAAATCTGATGGCCGAATGGTAAAGAACATCTAGCCGCTCGAGAGCACCCTTACCTGCCGATCTATAAATTACGTCTCCGTAATCTAGCATGGGTAACGAGAGCACCCTTACCTGCCGATCTATAAATTACGTCTCCGTAATCTAGCATGGGTAACGAGAGCACCCTTACCTGCCAATCTATAAATTACGTCTCCGTAATCTAGCATGGGGTAACGAGAGCACCCTTACCTGCCAATCTATAAATTACGTCTCCGTAATCTAGCATGGGTAACGAGAGCACCCTTACCCGCCAATCTATAAATTACGTCTCTGTAATCTAGCGGGTAACGAGAGCACCCTTACCTGCCGATCGTCTCCGTAATCTAGCGGGTAACAGGGTTTTATTGGTGATCCCCCTTGCCACTTTATTGTTCAGCAAATGGGGTTTTTGGTTTTGGTTTTTAGTTTTGTCTTGCCTTCAGCTACTCAACATGGCATCTTATTGGCTGGCTTGCTTATGAGGGAGGATGTTTATTGGCTGGTTTGCTTATGAGGGAGGATGTTTATTGGCTGGTTTGCTTATGAGGGAGGATGTTTATTGGCTGGTTTGCTTATGAGGGAGGATGTTTATTGGCTGGTTTGCTTATGAGGGAGGATGTTTATTGGCTGGTTTGCTTATGAGGGAGGATGTTTATTGGCTTGCTTTATGAGGGAGGATGTTTATTGGCTGGTTTGCTTATGAGGGAGGATGTTTATTGGCTGGTTTGCTTATGAGGGAGGATGTTTATTGGCTGGTTTGCTTATGAGGGAGGATGTTTATTGGCTGGTTTGCTTATGAGGGAGGATGTTTATTGGCTGGTTTGCTTATGAGGGAGGATGTTTATTGGCTGGTTTGCTTATGAGGGAGGATGTTTATTGGCTGGTTTGCTTATGAGGGAGGATGTTTGTTGGCTGGTTTGTTTACGAGGGAGGATGTTTATTGGCTGGTTTGCTTATGAGGGAGGATGTTTATTGGCTGGTTTGCTTATGGAGGGAGTGATGTTT